>NW_017234853.1:0-6017 GCF_000208745.1 Theobroma cacao | reverse complement strand
TGTACAAGATTATATAAATAGGCTTGCTTAGGCTTGGTGGGCTATGCCCATTGGGCCATGCGCCGGTCATGGCCCAAAAAATTGGTCGTGACATATGTCCTATCAATTTTAAGAAACATGTTTTGTCATGGGTATATGAGTCTTTTGATGTACTTGATTAGTGGGAGTATTTGACATTATTTTATGATTTATGCATAATTTGTTTGGAACACATCCTTATGATGTATTTGAATTTATCATGAATAATGATTATATTCAATCATATAAATATTATATACATATATATATATATATATATATATATATACTTTTGCATATGTGAAGATTTAAGATGTGCTAGTTTGAAGCATAGGTTGGGGCATAAATTGATAGCCTTAAGTGTATGTCTTTGACACATAAAGTATATGTCAAGATATGTAAGATAGATATAAGGTTTATTGAAAAAACCATGAAATGTTTCTTTTACAAGCTTGTGTCGCATAAAGTAAAAACTAAAAAGATCGACAAATGAAAGTAACGCATGAAATAGATCATAAAAAAGGTATTGTTGTTCATTGCTACACAACCACATTGAGTTCATGTTGATAGGATTGAATGATATATGTGATTATATGTGAAATCCCACCTTAATGTAAATGCTAAGTTAAGAAATCATTAGGTGAGCATGATGATTTTGTGTTTTAAGCATTCAAAACTAAGTTTTAATCTTGGAAAAATTCATATTTTAATGCATTAAGATGATTTGATAAGTTTGGTGTTAAAAGGAGTCCAATTAGATATGTTTCTAAGGTTTATTTTTACTTACTAGAGCTTATTTATCGATAGATATAATCTAGAAAGGTTTTCTTAAAGCTGCCCTGAAGATCATCTATGGATAAATGACTAGATCTATCCATAGATAGTCAAACCTATCGATAGATGGCTCCCATCTATCGATAGATAGCAATCAGAAAGCTTTTAAAAAGGGCTCTAAGCCCATCTATTGATAGATAGCCCTAATCTATCAATAAATGGTGTTGTTTTCACAAAAATAAAGGGACAAAAGCATATTTTCACTTCCCAAACTATAAATATGTCACTTTAACTGAAGGTTTTCAACCTTTAGCCGTTTTTGCAAGATATTTCCTAAAACTCTAAGCTTTCTCAACTCATTTTTACTTCAAATCATCATTTTTAATGGTTTAAAGCTTGGTTCTTTAGCTTTGATGAAAAATGATTTATTTTTATGCTTTGAAATCTATAAAGCTCATTTTTTTTTACTTTGAAAATGTTATTTTAATGCCCAAAAATTTTTTGAAGATTAAAACTTAAAGGTTTTGAGATTTTACTTAATCTAAGCTCATCTAAAGTAAGCGTGGACGATTAATGGGTTTCTAGAATGGGTTTAGTTAGAGAAATAGCTATAGTCAAAAGTGAATAAATTTCGAACATACCTACAACCAATATTTCGAGATTTTTATTTTAAGAATTGATTGTGATGATTATTGTATGCTAAGAATGCTTGAAAACTCCATGAATTTCACAAAATAGGAGTTTTGATTGAGTCATTGATTAGGTGACTGGGTGCATTACTTTCAAACTATTTTAATATGCAAAGGTGAAACATGATTTGATGATTAATGATGAGTATGTTTTTCCATAAATGCTTAGTAAATGAAATGAGTTGGTAGGTGACAAATATAATTTGGAAACGTCTTTCAAATTTATTATATGTAAATATTCTATTATGTAATAGCTTTTAATGAAAAGAGACAAGCATCTTTATGCTTTAATTTATGAATGCTATGATGAACATGCTTGATATGTTGATACATATGATGTATGATGGATCATATGATGTTTTCCATCTAAGATACTATGTTATGTATATGATGTAGATTCCATATACTATGTAAGATGATTCAATAAGCATGATGAATGTCATGAGAGTTCGTATATGATGTTGATTTCATATATTGTATGAGATGACTAAGCAAACTTAATAAATGCTATGACATTGTGTATATGATGTATATTCCATATAGTATTGGATTTGAGTAGACATGCATGATGAATAATCTATGCTAGTATGTGAAATATTTTCCACATATTAAATAATTATTAGGTTTGGCTATGGACGGTATGCTCGAAATTACGCAGTTGAAAAAAAATTAAAACTTAAAAAAAAAACCTCTACCCATGGATCACCATGGTGATATTTTAACACATAGAGTGACATATAAAATCATAAAATCAGAAGCTAACCTTGCCAATGTTCTTCTGATCGAAATAGCAATCTCTTCAATGCAACCCATGAACACCATGAGAAGCAAGAACCTTAGCCAATCAAGCTTTTGGCCTCCAACAGTAGTACACACGATTTCACTTGAACCTTTCAGCAAAGGAGGGAGATTTTAACTATACTTTTGTGCTAGCTAAAGGGGACAACATTTGTCCTTTTCCACTTCACACAAGGATGGCTGAATCATACACTTGAAAAATTACTTCAAAAACAAGTTCTCTTCTTCATAAAGTAGATGACGGCACACAAGTAGAAAACCCTTCTTTTCTTTTTTGACAACTCTTTTTCTTCGTATGTGGAAAAATAGTTAAATGTGATTTAAATATCTAGATTAAAATTAACTTTAATTTTGCAATAAAGTCCTCTAAATTATAACACATTACAATATAGGCCCATGCCTTAATTAAACTATTTTAATTAAGCCCAATGGAAATTAAATTGAAATAATTTCCTTTATATTATTGTAATTTCGACATTATAATTAAGTTAATATAAGTTAATTACCTAGCATGTGATTTAAGTCTAACTTAAATTATCACTCTCCCAATTTAATTCAAATGCAATCATTGTGTATGACCCATTAGGTTTCTAACATGTTGGCAATTGAATTGATTAATATAAATTTCAATCAATTAATTTATAATCAATTCCATAGACCAAGATTAGCATATAACAATACATCATGGCCACCTAATTGTTAGGAGAGTCGAAGGGTTCTTTAACAAATTTTTAGTGTATAGTCTATTAGTGTAATTCATTAACTCATCATATATCTGGAAATGATAAGAGCTTGGTATAGTGTCTACTCTTATTGATCTCCATATTCATTCCGGTAGTTATAGCATTAGCTTTATAGAGACTTATGAAACTTTTTCATAATCTTCAAGTCACCTTAGCCAAGGACTTCAATAAGCTAATGTTAACCAAGAACTGACAGGATATATACTTTAAAACACTTAAGATGATGATTCCTATTTTGACCACTAATTTGCCTTCACATGCTTTGTACTATACTCAAAAGCATCCTATTTAAGCATCCTTGGTTAGGCACCCATAGGGATGAAATTAAGGGATAGCACTCCACATCTAAGACAATCTGGTGTCTCAAGTCTAGGGAGTATTTGTTGACTCCATATGTTTTTGAGAATAACAAAACATTTCTCATTCATTAATGGTTAACCTCATTATTTAAGTGTGCAAGATAAAGTAAATTCCCTCAATGAAATGAATGATTAAAAACAAGATCACATAATTGTTTGGCTAATCAATTAAAATGGAAAGATGGAAAAAATGAGTGAAGACAAGACCTTTGTAACTGATTAGCAAAAGGCCTTAATTAGTTAAAGAATGGTTGGGTTATAAGTTTAAGCGAAATAGAAAAATGTTAATTAGTTAGCACTACACTTAATTGACTAAGAAAATGCTAGACAAAGCAAAATAGAGGTGTGCTAATTGGTTAAGGTTAATCGGTTAGAACATAAGATTTGAAGAATCTCCAAGCACCAAAAACTTAAATTCAAAGTGAAGTTGACAGTTGAATGGAGCCAAAATGAAGAAGTTTGAATTTGAAGAATTTTTAATTGATTAGAGTTATGTTAATCGGTTAAGGCTAAAGGAGGTGACGCTCTAATTAATTAAGGGGAGAGTTAACCAGTTAGGGGAAGTCTGTTGAAGTAGAGAAGCTTGAAGACAGAGATCTCGTAATCGGTTAGAGTGTTGTTCAATTTTCTACCCAAACAAGTATATGTATCGCAAAGATAATATAATGATAACTAGAGTGTCGATCCCACAGGGAATTGAATTAATTTTTACTATTAATTACTAAATTACAAGCCCTAATTTTATCCAAACACTAAAAATTGAATTAAAAAGCAAAACTTGAAAACTAAAACTAATATAAATTTACTCAACAAAATTACTTTTCTAAACTTGATTGACTTTTAGACCTAAGATTATGATGTCCCTCAATACTTCATCTGATTATTGTCTCTCTCTCTTAACTTAACTTAATGGATTAAGTTGCTAACCTAGAATCCTAAATTATTTACAAGTTTCGATCGAGTTTCTCATAAAATATCTCTTCCAATTAATTTACTATATGTCTATGTAAATTAAATTAAAGACAGATTCATTAAGTTCATGCTTTAATCCTGGTTATGTATGGCTTATAGATGTATCTCTACCCTATATACAAATCAAACTACTTAATCAACTAAGTGTATTCAACCAAATGCTATTTTATTCAATATCTACCTAAATCTCTTTCGTCAAGGTTTAACCTAAGTTTCCAATTCAATCTAATTGATGATCAGGCAATTAGAAGCATTAAGAACTTAATAAAATAAACAACTTAAATCCATCAAACATAAGCAAAAGAGAGATAAATAAATCAAACTACGTATTGAGTTCAATCATAATCTTAGATAAATAATTTAGTTCCTCATCAAATCACACATCATCATCAAATAAAGTTTAAACATTCAGATCAAACTAAGAGAAAAATAAGAGAATAACAAAAGGATGATAGAACCCAAGAATTTATAATCTTGATCTTCCAAATCTTCTTGAATCCTTCAAATTCTTCTCTACTTTAATGACTTTGTGGCTTGATTCTCAGTTGTCAATTTAGTGTTTCGTTCCTTTAAAAGTCCTCTGAAAGGTTGTTTTTATAGGACTTTGAAGTTAGGTGAAGAAAGGAGTCAATTCTAACTAGGATTTCCATATTAGACTACGTGAGTCGCGACCTTGACCAATTTATTAGCAGAAACCATAATTGCTCTAGGATTGCTATAGTGCTTCAACTTCGACATGATTTTGACCAACTTTCAGGCCAAACTGGGAAAATTGGTAAACATGAAAGTTGTAGCTTTTTCTCTTAGCTTTCCAATGATCTAAGAATCATCTCATTTGGATTTTTTTAGAGAAAGTTATGATTGAAATACCAAAACATTTGCAATAGAAGTCTACACCTTGAAATTACTCTCCTTCTTCCATTAAAATTCTTCCTTTATTAAATATCTACGAAAGCACAACTAAACCAATAACAACCTATCTTAATCATATTATCATCAAATTAAGTATAAAACTAACTAAGATTAGATTGACTCACCTAAATTAACTAACTTAAAATAATTTAAATAAAACTTACTAATTTCTATGCATTACCACAAGAATTAAGTCAAATTACTATTAACATTAAGTCCAAATAACTCTATATCATAGAGTTATCACACTCCAAACTTAATATTTTGCTAGTCCTCGAGTAAAACATAGAAAAAAAATCTAACTTAACGAAAATTAAATTTAGATGATGAAAACAAAATAAATATAGTTACTACTAGTACTACTACTATTGCTAGAGATAAAGTGCACCAACTCAATGATTCTCCATAATTTCCTCAAAAGTGAATCTATCAATCATTAACTTAAGGAAAACCAAAGGCATCATTCAAATTCATGTTTCAATTCTACTACAAGCACATTATCAAATGGATTTTTGTGTGTGTGTGAAATCTTTTTACCAAGAATAACATGATATTCAGATGAGTTTACATCAACACAAATTTCAAATTAGTACTAGAACTCTGTCGTGACGTGCGGGTCCGAGAACCCGTCCGCCAGACGCGGGGCGAAAATTAAAATCGCAAGGTGTGGGAGTCGCCACCAATCTTTTTTATCTAGGTGTGATTGGTCACCTATTAACCCGATTCTTAATCGACGAAGTCTTAAATTAATT
>NW_017234852.1:0-24385 GCF_000208745.1 Theobroma cacao | reverse complement strand
CATGCTTCTCCACATCAAACCGTCACATGTAAAACACGTGGTTATTAGATATATATTTTATTAAACACATAAAAAAAAAATCAAACTCCAAGCATGCAAAAGTTTACATATGTTTCCTCTGGCATATTTTCTTGTTTCCCGTTTCTTTTTCCCCAAAAGGAAATTATTATGCATGCCTATGCAAAACTAGATTGGATCATTTTCCTCTATTTTCTAAAATCCTTCGTCCCATATATCTGCAACAAAAATTGATAGAAAACAAATCATATTATTATCAATATACGAAATGATTGATCTATTCAAACTAACAAATATATAAAATAAATGTAATAAATAATATTATTTATATGTTAATAAACCAGAACCTATGCTGCTCTTAATGTTTATAAACGTGTAAGCTTTATATGTTAACTTTAATCCTTTGTTAAACACTTCGTTGTTTTGTACAAGTGTTAGTCATGCATATTGTATATAAATATTTGTATCTCTCCTCAGCTAATGATGATTGATGTTAACAAAGTTATCTTCTAGTAATGTTTCTTTATCATCTGTTTTGTTATGTCAACTATATCAGCTTCAATGGTTGCAGAAGGGACAGAAAAAAGAGAAACATCATGGAGCAAAACCCAAAGATTAAGAGAAAAGAATGAAGGGATGATCCTGTCTCACTCTTTGTTTGGCAAGAGAGTCAGTAAAGGAATTTCCTAATTGAAGAGTATGAACAATCGACTAAACACCAAGTTGAGGTTTTAAGGACTCGATCTGAAGAATGATGTGCCTCAAACACCCCGAAGCTTCGTTAGGAAAATTGATCCATTTAACAACATTCATAGAATCAGATTCAATAATCAAATCATAAGAATGAACCCAAAAACAAAGAAAAACAAACATCTTGTTTGGAGAAAAGATAGAATGAGGAAAAATAGAGAAACTGATAAATGGTTTGTAAAGAAAGAGATGAGGAGAGGGGAAAGGAGAGAGGAAGAGAAAGAAGAAGTAGTAATGGCAAACAACTTTTTCTGGTCATATACAGATAAGCCTCATGCTTTAAGGAGACGTCAGATCCTCTTTCAGTACCCTCAAATTAAAGAGCTCTTTGGCCTTAATCCCTTGGCTTTTCTTAAGATTAGTGTGGTTGTTTTACTTTAGCTATGGATAGCTATTTCCCTACATGATGCTAGCTGGCTGAAGATATTGGCAACTGACTATACTTTCTTTCCCCAACCATAACCTCTTCTTACCATCCATGAGCTTAGGCACAATCTTGCCCTCTCAACTCTTGTTTGCAACCGTTGGCTTAGGACTTTTGCTAACCTCTCTATTGGTGTGCCCAACTCTGTGACTTTCCAGAACTATCACCTTGAGCATCATCGTTTCCAATGGGTAAATGGCATAGACATGGATGTCCCAAGCTACACCGAAGCCCATCTTATGACTAATGTTTTAACAAAAGCCATATGGGTCATCTTCCAACTCTTTTTCTATGAGCTCCGCCCTCTATTTCTCAAACCAAAACCCCTTGGTTATTAGAAGTTCATCAACTTATTTATTCAGATTGCTCTTTATGCAACCTTAGTTAACTTTTGGGGCTGGAAACCTTTTGCTTGTTTGATACTTTCAACATTTGTTGGGGGTGGAATGCACCCAATGGCCGACCATTTCATCTCTGAGCATTACATATTCGAGCCAAACCAAGAGACATATTCTTACTATGGTCCCCTCACTCTTCTAACATAAAACGTGGGATATAACAACGAGCACCAATCCATGATTTCCTAAGGATCCCTGAGCGTAAGCTGCGTAAGCAGTCATTTTTTATTTTTCATTTCTCATTTCTCGTTTTTATGTTTAGGTTCTTTTTCTATAAAGTGCAAAAAAAGAACATACAAAATAGGAATACAAAAAACAATCCTTTCATTTTTTTTCTTTGTGGAGTTATTAATTACGGAAATAGAAATCTAGTTAAAATAATCCTTCTTTTCTTTGCAATTCTATTTATGATGGCAACAAATTGTTATTTATTCTACTATATTGAGCACTAAATTTAGTTACTCTCATATCTAAAAATTTTTACGCATTTCATTTCCACAAAGATTGACAAAAGTTTCAATTTGAACATATTTTATAGTAAAACCTTAAATTATTTTCATAATTCTAATGTTCAATTCTTTATGAAAAAATTAAAAAATATATATGAAAAATAGATTTATAATATAGAAAAAGTAATAATATTGGATATTGAAAACAGGAAATTAAGAGAATTTTATTTTTAGACATCCTAAAAAGGAAAATTTAATAAAAGGATTTGGATAGAGAGGGTAATTTTTTTTCTTCTTTATAATTATCAATTTGCATTTAACATGAATATGATGAGATAATCTAGGATTCAATTAGTAAAATAATCAATGAATGAAGTATCTACATTTTAAAAAAATAGTAAAACAATCAATAAAAGTTTTTCTCTTTTATGTTTTTTGAACACCCTTATCAATGCATTCTAGGATAGCTTGGCAAATTGCATATCTGGAATGTTGCAGTGTGGCAGAGTCCATATATAAAACTGTTGAGGCAGTGGTGGTGAGATAGAATAAAGAAACGATGCCACCATCAAATTATTACAGCTGCTCAGAAATCATACAATGTATTTGGTTTTGGGATTGTTCCATAAAAAAATCTATCTTGTTTCTTATGGATAAAGCCAGCATAAAGGATCAGCTCCACTCAACATAGTTACTCGTGGTTATTTTTGGATTAAATACGATTGATCTAAGATGATTAATGTGATGAAAATAGTATGGTGACCGAAGATCTTAAATTAGAAGAATTAACTATTAATTGTTTTGCAAGATTCAGTAAGAATAATGAATCAAATCAAGATGCACAAGAAATTAATAAAACTATTGAAACTATCTCAAAAAAAAAAAACAAATTAAAGTTCAGATAACGAACAACATTAACAAATTCTTAAAGATGAACTGCACTAAAAACCCTAATGCTACTCTAATACCATATAAAATTGAGAGAAATAATCAAGCGAAAGAGAGAGAATCCTTGTGAAATTTAGTACTGTATTCATTCTATAAGTAAAATTATTACAAAAGCCTCCCTTTTATACTCTGTTTTATCTCCAAAAGTGGAAACGAAAAGGAGAAAGCAACTAACTTTTCAGCTAGTTCTAAAGTTTAATAGCCAATTGACAAGCTTTATTTCATCACGTGCCACCCGCATGCTTCTCCACATCAAACCGTCACATGTAAAGCACGTGATTATTAAATATATATTTTATTAAACACATAAAAAAATCGAACTCCAAGCATGCAAAAGTTTAGATATGTTCCCTCTGACATATTTTCCTATTTCCCGTTTCTTTTTCCTCGAAATGAAATTATTATGCATGCTTGCATGAAACTAGATTGGATCATTTTCCTCTATTTTCTAAAATCTTTCGTCCCATATATCTGCAACAAAAATTGATAGAAAACAAATTACATTATTATCAATATACGAAATGATTGATCTATTCAAACTAACAAATATATTAAATAAGAGTAATAAATAATATTATTACCTTCCGAGCATCATAAGTGTAGCTTGAGGATTAGTCCCAGGGGAGAAACTGAAGGTAGAACCATCTATAACCCTGAGCCTATCCACACCAAGGACCTTGTAATCTCGATCAACAACCTTTCCAACTTGGCACCCTCCATGATAATGCCAAATGGTCATGACAGTGTCTATGCAGTATTGCTCCAGGGAAACTGTAGAATTAGGATGTCTTGGTCTCAGGTTCACCGGCATGCTCGCCATCATGTTTAGAAGATCTTGTGTTGTTGTGTTGTTGTCACGGAATCTCGAGTATGATTTGGAATCCACAACTTTGATGACGGTTTTCATTCCTTGGACACACTTCCTTAAGTCCTCAGGTGCTTGGAAGTAGTTAAACCTGACTTTAGGGTTGTCACTCACATTTGTGCTTTGAAGCTCAAGATAACCCTTTGAGATTGGACCATTGAACTTCTCGAAAATAAACCCAAGATTTGCTGGTGAATTAGCCATTGCTTCTCCAGTCTGGAAATACAGCCCAACTCAAAAGATAAAATCTCACAAACTCATTTGAGTTGATTTAACTTATCATATCATCAAAAAACTAAATTCACATATTTAATATTGTGTCAATATGTTTCCAATTCTAGAATGAGAGAATGAAGTTTATATAATAAGATAATTACTTATAATTATATAACTCCAAATCACATGTAAAAAGAAAAATAAATAAATAAATAAAATGTCAATGAGAGTATAACAATGGGTAAAAACCTGATTCAAGTTGGCAGGACTCTGAGCAACAGAGAGGGCAGAAAAATCAAATCCACTGCCAAATTCTATATAATTACCCAATTTGGTGATGCCCGCATTTATCACGAGTGAGAGCTCAACAGGCACAGGAGAAGGAATTATAAGACCGTTTAATGGATTGTCAGCCATCCCTTGACCCACAAGGGCGTGGTTTAGCACCACCTTGATACCAAGTGCCTCCAACTGAGGGGCGGGCCCAATACCACTCAACAATAACAATTGTGGACTCCCAATTGCACCTGCTGATGAAATTATCTCACTCATGGATTCATTTTTCAAGAATGCCGTGTGCTTTACTCCTTGTGCATCGTAGAAGATCACCCCCTGAGCTTTTGGCCTCAATCCAACTGCCATAATAGTAAATTTATTGAATGCTTTACGTCAAAAGAGTAATAATTGATGAGGTTATCGATTAGTTTACATATACCTAAAACCCAAAACTTAGAGTCATTTGATTTTTAGAAAAATAAATGCATTACTTAATTACCTGTTGTTGTAAACGTGATCTTCTGCACAACAGCATGCAAGTAAACCTTAATGTTATTTGGATCAGCATACTCAAGCAAATCAGCTGCGGTATGTCTGTTTCCGTTTTCATCGAAAATACTTCCACCAGTTTTAGTCCCAATAATATGATCATACGTAAACCCATTTTATGGCAAACCCCCAGCTTCAAGCAACCCATCTCTCACCGCAGATTGCCACTGCAATAGGACTGGCTTGGATACCAACTTCCTTTCAACCCACTCGTATGAATCATTTGCTAATGCTTCATTCAATCCATTTTGCTTCAAGAAGAATGTTTCCGCACGGGAGTAAAACCCTGCGTTAATCACTGTTCCACCGCCGAGCACTCGTGCTCGGATGTTAACGATTCCATCCTCGGAGATGAACGGTTCAGAGAATGAATCGGGAGAGGTGTCTGTAAGAGTAGACAAAGCGTTCTCTATCCTTATCTTGGTCGTGTTGACATATGGAGACGCCCCTCTTTCCAAGACTAGAACGGTTGCATTTCGAGACAGAGTTGCAGCCAATGGGCAGCCTGCAGTTCCTCCACCAATGATTATGTAGTCGTAGAATGAGACTGTTGGAGCAGAGGTTGCTTCTTGGATAAAGCTATAATTAGGAGCTGCAAATGATATCTTGGGTTAATTACGTATCTTTCATGGCTTTTCTCACAAAGGAAAACAGAAAAAAAAAATCTGCAAATCTATCCGACCGCTGGCCTCTGAATGTGTGTAAATTATCATCAAAAAGACACTTGAATGTTACAATAAAGTCAATTACAGTGATATCCATAAACTTTATATAATATTTTATTTCAATTAACTTTTAAATTTTAAATTTTGTATCTATAACTTATAAAAGGTATTTCAAATTCATCCATTCTAATTGTTGACAAAATTTATCACGTCCACATCGCATAAACATCTACATGTCAAAAATAAGTTGATTCAAAAGCTTGAATGTTCATTTGACAAAAATTAAGTAGATCTATTTGACATTTCGGATTTACATTTTTTACTATATAAACATCTATGTGGCAGTGACACTAGGTGACATATTTCATACATTTATGAAAAATTGTAAATAAAAATAATTAAAATCATGAATAATTGATATATTTCAAATCATAAGATGAGATTTATAAAATAAAAGAGATTATTGGTTATAACATCAAATCATATATGCATGCAAAAGGAAAATAAATATTATATATAAACCTAAATCGAAGTCTTGAAAATGAGATGCCTTGCAAATATTATATCTATAGCTTACAAAAGTCTGCTCGAAAGCAACTGTTGGATAGCTAGATGTAACATTGTAAGTATTAAAATATCTCCCGCAAAATAAATACTAGAATACCTTTCTCTCCGTAGGTGAAGCCATGAAAAGCAAATTCAGCTACAAAAACAAGTAGAAGAAACCTCAATGAGGACCCGCCGTACTTCAAACCCATATTTTTCCTATAACTTACTACTTCGAAAAGCTCTTTAAATTCTATAAAAATCCAAAAACTACGAGGGCTCTTATACGGTATTGGTTGCATTTAAATACTAAAAGCCTACCCTTATTTTTTTGGTATAACAGCTTTTCTCCACTTTGTCCTTATTCAATATATCAATCATTTTGCTGATGTGGGTAGGTATGTAAGAGGGTTGGGCTATCCGTCAAACTTTGGTAGGCTCGACTGGATCCTAATCAACTTTGAATATATTCTTTTAGGTCAGAATTCTGGTCAATTATATTTTTATATTATAAATAATATGTATGTAATAAAAAAAAAANAATCTTCAAATTTATCCGACCGCTGGCCTCTGAATGTGTGTAAATTATCATAAAAAAGACACTTGAATGTTACAATAAAGTCAATTACAGTGATATCCATAAACTTTATATAATATTTTATTTCAATTAACTTTTAAATTTTAAATTTTGCATCTATAACTTATAAAAGGTATTTCAAATTCATCCATTCTAATTGTTGACAAAATTTATCACGTCGACATCGTATAAACATCTACATGTCAAAAATAAGTGGATTCAAAAGCTTGAACGTTCATTTGACAAAAATTAAGTAGATCTATTTGACATTTCGGATTTACATTTTTTACTATATAAACATCTATGTGGCAGTGACACTAGGTGACATATTTCATACATTTATGAAAAATTGTAAATAAAAATAATTAAAATCATGAATAATTGATATATTTCAAATTATAAGATGAGATTTATAAAATAAAAGAGATTATTGGTTATAACATCAAATCGTATATGCATGCAAAAGGAAAACAAATATTATATATAAACCTAAATCGAAGTCTTGAAAATGAGATGCCTTGCAAATATTATATCTATAGCTTACAAAAGTCTGCTCGAAAGCAACTGTTGGATAGCTAGATGTAACATTGTAAGTATTAAAATATCTCCCGCAAAATAAAAACTAGAAACCTTTCTCTCCGTAGGTGAAGCCATGAAAAGCAAATTCAGCTACAAAAACAAGTAGAAGAAACCTCAATGAGGACCCGCCGTACTTCAAACCCATATTTTTCCTATAACTTACTACTTCGAAAAGCTCTTTAAATTCTATAAAAATCCAAAAACTACGAGGGCTCTTATACGGTATTGGTTGCATTTAAATACTAAAAGCCTACCCTTATTTTTTTGGTATAACAGCTTTTCTCCACTTTGTCCTTATTCAATATATCAATCATTTTGCTGATGTGTGTAGGTATGTAAGAGGGTTGGGCCATCCGTCAAACTTTGGTAGGCTCGACTGGATCCTAATCAACTTTGAATATATTCATTTAGGTCAGAATTCTGGTCAATCATATTTTTATTATAAATAATATGTATTGTAATAAAAAAAAATTCTTGAATCATATAAAAAATAATCAATTTAGTCGTTATACTTCTATTGCATTTAATTAAATTTTTATAGTTTTATTTTGGGACAAATAAGTCTTTTTCATTAATTGTTGATGAACTATCAATAGACAAAGTTAAGTTGTCAATTTAATGCCACATGACAGATTATAAAATAAAAACAGATCAGGAAAATTTTGGAGTGGTATTTTCTCACATGGCCTAAGGAATTTGCTGGCAAATTAATTTTATTCCTATTAGAGACTAGTTTGGCATCATAATGTTATTATACTTTGTCACCTAAACCAAAAGGAAAGTCTATGTCCAGCAAACTAGTTTGCAAGGTGAAATCATTAGTTTAACTATTTTTCATTTACCTTTAGTTGAAGCCGAGTGTAAAAGGGATAATAATAAGAAGGCAAATTGCAAATTCATGCATCTAAGGCTTAAAAGCCATGATCTAAGGCTAGCTGCATATTCAGCTATAAATTTTAATTGTTTTTCTCATGCAAATTATTACCAGTAAGAGATAGCAAGCTGAGCATGAAACTGGCTTAGTCTGAAAAGTCAACAAGTATAAGCGAAGAAAAATGCTGGTAAAACGTTTTTCCCCTTTTGTAATATATTGATCATATGCATAAATTTTTGTTCTGATTTCGTAGAAATCTGTTCACAATTTGCATTAGTGTCAAAGTTTTGTATGTTGTTTGATTTGATTAATATAGGATAATAAAACGTAATGAACTTTTATTTTCTCCAACATAAAGTCCTGCACTTTTATTTTGTGACATATAAGTTTTTGGACAATCGTAATTTTGTTTACGTCGGCCTCAATCAGAATTTTATCTTCTTGGATGGTTTAGGATTTTTGTTAATGTGAGAGGCTTGATAAACCCGAAAGCTTTCTTGTTCAATCTTATTGTTTAGTAATAAAATTTAAGTGATTTTAATTTTTTTTTTGGTTTTAAAAATATGAACCAATGACTTTAAAACATGTAGATCGGGAGAAGAAAAAATACCAAGTCAACAACAAAAAATCCAATCAGCAACATCTTTGATCACATGATCTGTCACATGGCAATATCATCTTTCAAAATGGCATGTCTACATGCCACAACATTGACACGTGATATTAAACTGACAATTGTAATTTTGTCTGACTGCATTTATTCAACGTAATAACTCTGTGTATTTGATTCGTGCTTGTGAAGGTATGGACGCTGTTGATGATTTAGGTTGGTGGCATAAGCCACCATGCCTCTCTGAAAAGAACTCCCCTTCACCAATATCATCTTCATGTTTCATGGGAGTCACCTCTTTTAGGGGAATTCAAATTTAATGTTGATGGCTCGGCTTGAGGCAAACTAGGCCTAACAGGGTATGGAGGAGTCCTCCGTGATTCACAACGTTTTATGCCTCCTCATATGTTGGATCTCCCTTAATTTTTGAATCCGACTCGATGATAGCACTCACTTGGATTGAAACACTTTGACCAAAGGCTATGGAACAAGTGGCATTTATTCAATAAAATCGACGCGCTATGTTTCTCCCTTGTTATGGTTTCCTTCCAGCATGTGTATAGGGAGGGTAATTCGTTTACTGACTCTCTTGCAAGCTATGGAGTTTATTGATCATCGCACTTCTTGGTTTGGTGGCTAATGTGGTGTTGAGTTTTGTTTTCTCTTCATGTGCTTAGTATTATGTTTTGTTCTGTTTTTCTTTTATGTCAACGGCGATATGTTGAAGTTTTTCCTAGTTTTACTGCAAACTGCAAGTTTTGTTGGCAATTTTGATTTTTCTAATGTGAGCCGCTGTTTGCCCACAACTTATGACTAGACTCACTGTATGGTGCTTCAGTGATTTAATACAAATCTTTTTTGGCTGAGAAAAAAAAATGACTTTTTTGAGTTAATAAAAATATATGAACTTAATTGACATAATAAAAATATAAACGTCAAATTGAATTTTTCTTATATAGTTTAGACACCTTTTTTGAATATTATGTTTAAATAATATTATTGTATATGTTCTAAATTGAATGTCTATTTTTCCAAATAATAAAAAGTTGTATAAACAAGGTATTTTGCTCTTTATTTTGCAATTATCATTCTTAAAAGTTGCAAAAGTTAAAGGATTACACCTAAAATTAATATTCCAAAAATGGTACTATTGAAAATTGGAAAAAAAATTTTTATTGGAAAAAATATTTGAAACATCTTAAAATAATAAAGTCAACATTCAATCTGAATCCAAATGAATAATTTTTATTTAATTTTTTAATTTTAACCTCGAGGTATATTTAAAATATCAAAATATTAATATAAAAATAATTCTTTATTATATTAATAATAAAATAATATGTAAATATAGGCAAGTTAATTCGGGATCTAATGCCGGTTTTAATTTTAAATTGTCACTTACTATGTGCTTAAAACTTATTCAAATACCATGTAACCAAAAAATAATGGTCTTATATGTCAACGATACGTCAACATGATCAATTTGGATAGAATTCATTAAACAAAGGGATTCAATAACACAAAGTATAAAGATTAAATTAATCAATTTTGAGATAGAGAGATTAAATTGACAAAAAATGTACAGTATAAGAACCTGTGAGATACTGCGACTTTTAAATTACATTAAATGCACCGTTGTATGAGAATCTATTTCAACAGTGCCAGCCCTTGGGTGAAGCCACCCAAGCAAGGGCTTTAGGCCCCTAATTTGAGAAGGCCCTAATTTGAAGAAAGATTTATAATTTTATAATAATTATAATATAATTAATTATATTAAAAATATATAAAAATTAAAAAAATATAAAAGTAAAAAATAATTAATAAAATTATTTATTCTTTCACTTTTTTAATTATTTGTATAATAAATCTCAATTTTTTATTACTTTCTTATTTCTAAAATGCTATTAATTCGTAACTATATTCTCTTATTTCCAATAAATTAACAGTCATATGTATTTAATTATCTTCAACAGTTATTTTTTTCTCACTTATTTCTCTTATTTTCAATTAACGCATTTAATGATTTCTAACAACTATTTTTTTCCCCTACATAAAACCAATTATTTTTTTTTAATGTATAATATCTACTTTTGAAATCTTCCTTTCCCATTTGCTCTTTCTTCCTTTAACTACAACTTTCTCTAAAGAATACACAATAAGTCTGTTTTTTTATTATCTTCATAAAGCTGTGAGCCTTATTTGAAAGAATATTGCCTTAATGTTGAATGTTCCTTAAAATATAACAACTATTCTGATATTGATGGTTTAGATTTATTTTCAAAGTTAAAAGTTTTAAAAGAAATTATACAGGAGGAAAACAGTCCAATTGATATACTTAATCATATAAGAGGACTCCATTCTTTTCCAAATGCATATATTGCTTTTAGAATAATGTTAACAATTCAAGTAAGTGTTGCTTTAGGAGAAAGAAGTTTTTCAAAACTAAAATTAATAAAATCTTATTTAAGATCAACAATATCTCAAGAAAGATTAAATGAATTGGCTATACTATCAATTGAAAAAAATATATTAGAAGAACTTGATTATAAAAGTTTAATTAAAATTTTTGCATCTCAAAAAGCTAAAATAATAATTTAATAATTTTTTTTAATTTTAATAAAAAAAGCCTATTTGAATATTTCATTTTAGTGCTTTGAACTTATTGAGCCGCCCCTGTATTTCAATAATCCTAAATTACTTTATCGAACAAGTTTAATAGAATTAAAATAAATAGAAGTTAATTTTATTGCTTATATAAGTACCCTAAAGGCACTTCTTAAGGTATCCATGCATTTTAAGTAATATCTTCATCCAACTTTATTCAATTAAAATAAAAATAATACTATAAATACCACTTTACCCATTAGTAAAATCCTAAATTACAAAAATAATTTAATTTCAAACCTTTTTAAGTTCTATATGATAAATTAAAATTGATAAGTTAAAAAAAACTGCATTAATTTAATATATATATATATATATATATATGTATATATTGAATAGCAAAGGTATACTAAAGAAAGCAGCAGCGAAGCTACTTCGCAAAACAGAGCAGGTCCAATAAGGAATCAGAAAGAACAAAACACGTAGCCCAACACTCGAGAAAGAAAACATCAAAAAGACAAAGCAAAAGAACCGAAACAACAAAAGAGAAAAATCAAAAAGAAAGGAAGCCAACCACATAAAAATCCCAAAACGACATCAACCAGTAGAATAAGCATCAACAGGAAGGGGATTAAAAACCTAAATGAGCTCATTCGATCTACCAATACCAACTTTTGCAAGGCGATTGGCAAACTTGTTGCCCTCTTACTATAACAAAAGATAGTGATACAGATGATGTGAATACGAGGCCATCTGAAATTAGTAATACAGCCCGCTTGAGAGACAAATAAGGTAGAAAAGCAGAAGGGCAGCAAAACAAATCAAAATCAAAGGAGCCTGAAAGCAAGAAAACAACAACTAGCAACCAAAGGCATCCAGTAGGAAAAAATGGAAAACCCCAAAGCAAAATAAAAACAAAGTAGAAGACATGGACCACGGAGGCAAATCATTAAAGGGCAACAAAAAAGCAACCTCAGAACAACGAAAGAAACAAAGGCACAAACAGAACAGGAACAATTCGAGCACAGCAACCTCAGAGGAAGAAGCAGGAAACAGAAAACCAGGACGCTTCTGTTGAAATAAAACTAGCTTGAGTCATGTTTCTTGTACCTTGTTTTTTAACTAAGTATTGGACATGTGTCCATTTTGCTTCGTTGTACTGGTTTAATAAACTAGAACTTATGCTGCTCTTAATGTTTATAAACGTGTAAGCTTCGCATGTTAACTTTAATCCTTTGTTAAACACTTGGTTGTTTTGTACAAGTGTTAGTCATGCATATTGTATATAAATGCTTGTATCTCGATCGATGTTAACAAAGTTATCTTCTCTTAATGTTTCTTTATCATCTGTTTTGTTATATCAACTATATCACGGTATCAGAGTATTAACTGATCTTTGAGCCACAAAAACACTAAAACACAATCCTAAAATCTTATTTTTTTTTTCACCTACCAAAACTGTTCAAATGATGTCAACTTCAACTTTAACTGTTACACAGCAATCACCACCTACATTTGATGGTTTGAACTACCCTATTTGGGCTGTCAAAATGAAAGCATTTCTGAAAGGTGTTAATCTTTGGAATGATGTTGAAAATGAGACTGAATTACCAGTACTAAAATAGAATGCTACACAGGCTCAAGTGAAGCAATATGAAAAGGACATTACAAAAAGATATAAAGCTTTGTCCTTCATACATTCAGCTGTGTCTGAGTCAATCTTCAGTAGAATTATGGGGTGTGAGATGCAAAACAGGCTTAGAGTAATCTTGAATAGGAGTTTTTGGGGTCTGCAAGAAGTAAACAGATACGTTTGCAAAATCTCAGAAGAAAATATGAACTTCTGAGAATGAAGGAAAGTCAAACAATGGGTGAATTTGTTGAAGGTGTGATCAAGCTGGTGAATAGAATCAAACTTATGGGAGATTCTCTTACACATGTAAAGTGGTGGAGAAGATTATGATGAGCTTACCAAAGAGGTTTGATGCTACAGTTACTTCTCTGAAGCAGGTAAAGGACATCTCAAAACTCACAATTTCATATTTAGTGAATGCCTTGAAAGCTAATGAACAGAGAAAAGCAGCAAGGAGAGATGAAAAGGTTGATCATGATTTATTTGCTCGTATAAAAGGCAAAGCTCATGCAGATTCTTCATTTAAAAAGAATCCAAATAATGTCAAAGAAAAAGATAAAGTTGGTACTTCAAATAGAAGATTTCATAATAGAAAAAGAAAGCTTTCAGTTTGTATTTTCTATAAGAAGAGGAGTCGTGCTAAATCTTATTGCTAGTTTAGACTTAGGGTCAAATGTAATGCATGCAAGGAGTTGGGACATGTAAAAAGAGTTTGCAAGAATAGAGCTGATGTAGTAGACAAAAAACCACAGGTTACAAAATAATTTGAGAAGGCTGAAGTTGCAAAAAAGTCTTGTTTATGGCTACCATAAATTCTAGTTCAACAGATGAAAATCAGTGGCTTCTTGATAGTGCATGTTCAAATCACATGACTTCAAAGGTTGAGTTATTTTTTGAAACTGACACTAATCATTGTTCTTTAGTAAAAATAGGAAATGGTTATATACTGTAAGCTATAGGGAATGGCACAGTTGCAATTCAAACTATTTTAGGCACCAAGTATGTACTAAATGTGCTTTTAGTTCCTAAAATAACTCAAAATCTCTTGAGTGTGGGTCAACTGGTTGATGAGCATTATGTGTTGTTATTTAAAAATCATGCGTGCACAATTTATAAGCCTCCAGGTGAATATTTGATGTCAATTTCTATGGTCAAGAAGTGTTTTCCTATAAAATGGAGTAATGTTTGTTTTTCTGTAATAGAGTCTTCATCAGAACAAACATATTTGTGGCACAAAAAGCTTGGCCATTGCAATTATATGTCATTATTGCAAGCTAGTGCCTCTAGTTTATTGATGAACCTTCCAAAATTGCATGAACATGGTTCTGTGTGCAGCTCATGTTAGCTTGGTAAACTGACCAAAAAGCCTTTTCCCAATTCGAGCCTAAATAAAGCAGTTAACAGATTAGGTTTAGTTCACTATAATGTTGCTAGACCTATGAGTGAACCTTCTCTAAATGGAAGTAGATATTTTGTTATTTTTATTGATGACATGTCTAGAATGACTTGGATCTATTTCGTGAAGCACAAGTTAGAGGTATTTTCTGTGTTTCAAAAATTTAAAACTAGAGTTAAGAATGAATCTGGTTGCAAGATCAAGACTTTAAGGACAAATAATGGAGGAGAATATACTTCTTTAGAGTTCACAAGTTATCTAGAAAAGGAAGGTATTTTTCATCAATTAACTACTTCATACTGTCCTAGACATAATGCTATGAGTGAGAGAAAGAACAGAACCATTGTTGAGATGCCCAAGTGCCTTTTATTTGAAAAAATGCTTCTAAAGACTTGTTGGATTGAAGTAGCTAGCACTATAGTATAACTGCAAAACATTTTGATAACTCAAGCTGTCAACAACAAAACTCCTTATGAGGCTTGGCATAATATCAAGCCCTCTGTTGATTATTTAAAGATTTTTGGGTCTCTTTGCTATCAACATATGCTTGAAGAACTCAGAGATAAGCTGTAGCCTAAGGCAAAGATAGGAATCTTCATTGGTTAAAATCAACAGTCCGAGGCTTATAGAGTTCATCAAATTGATTCAAACGAAGCTTCTATTAGTATACATGTGTCATTTAATGAAAGAACCTACTAGAATATGGAGTTTAATCAAGTGCAGTATACTAGGATTCAAAATGGGGATGTTGATTTCCATCCTACCAACAGTGAAAAGGTGCTTGACAATGAACAAATAATGGATCAGCCTCTTGTGAGAGGCACTTGATTATTGCAAGATATTTATAAAAGTTGCAATATGGCTTTGTTTGAACCTGCAACACCTAAAGAGGCATTCAATCTTCTAAATGGATTGAAGCCATGAAAGAAGAGCTTAATGTAATAAATCTCAACAAGACATGGAGTTTAGTTATTAGGCCTAAACATCATCATGTTCTTGGAGTAAAGTGGGTGTTCAGGAAGAAGTTCAATTCTGATCGTTCATTAACCAAGCATAAAGCCAAACTTGTAGTTAAAGGCTTTACTCAGTTGCCTGATATGGACTACCATGAGATATTCACATCAGTTGCTAGAATGGATACCATTCGATTACTGATAACATTGTCAACTATGTTTAAGTGGCAAATATTTCACTTAGATATCAAATCTGCTTTTTCGAATGGTGATTTGTAAAAGGAAGTTTTTGTTGAGCAGCCTTATGGTCTTGAATCTAATTCTAACAAAGATAAGGTATATAGGCTTCATAAACCTCTTTATGGATTGAAACAAGCACCACGAGCCTGGTATTGCGAGATTAAGGAATACTTGAAGAGTCAAGGATTTTAGAAAAGCTGTATTGAAGCAACCCTGTATGTATAGAAAACAGGTGACCAAAATCCATTGATCATCTCATTATATGTAGATGTCATGTTACTTACAAGAGGAGATGTAGAAAGAATTACAAAGATTAAGTCTGAAATGCAAAACAAATTCAAAATGACTAATCTTAGACAAATAAGCTATTTTTTTAGATTACAGATTCTTCAAGATAATACAGGGATCCATGTACTTCAATCAAATTACATTATTGAAGTTTTGAACAAGTTTAATATGCGTGATTGCAAAACTGTAAGAACTCTTCTTATTACTCATGAGAAACTGTCAATTGATAAAGAATCCAAACTTGAAAATCCTTCATCATTTAGAAGTTTGATAGGATTTTTGCTTTATATCTGTGCTTCAAGGCCTGATTTAATGTTTGTTGTGAACTATCTGTCGATATTTATGCAAGTTCTGACAATTGAACATTTTTCAGCCACTAAATATTTGAGAAGGACTTTTAATTTAGGTCTTCACTTTACTTTTTCTAATGCAAAATTAGTTGATTTAGTTGGCTTCTTTGATAGTGACTGGGCAAGATGTATTGATGATTGTAAGAGCACTTCAGGATATGTGTTTTTTCTTGAAAATGGTGCTTTCTGCTGGAACTCAAAGAAGCAAAAGGCAACTGCTCAATCGACTGCAAAAGCAAAGTATATAGCAACAACTACAGCTGCAAATCAAGCCATCTGGGTGAGAAAAATCTTAGTAGATCTTGGTTTTCTTCATGTGCTTTTAGCTAAACTGTATGTGGATAATAAGTCTATTATTGCTATGGTGAAGAATCCTATTTTTCATATCAGGACAAAACATATCAAGGTTAAATATCACGCCTTGAGAGAAGCTAAGAAAAATCAAGAGATATCCATTCAACATTGCAGCTTCAAGGATCAACTTGCAGACATTTTGACTAAACCATTGCCTTTGCCCAGGTTTGAAGAACTAAGACACAAACTGAATGTTAACCAAGCAAGTGTTTAGGAGGAGTGTTGAGATAAAACTAGTTTGAGTCTTGCTTCTTGTTTATTGTTTTTTAACTAACTATTGGGCATGTGTCCATTTTGCTTCATTGTACTGGGTTAATAAATTGGAACCCAGGCTGCTCTTGATGTTTATAAATATGTAAGCCTTCCACGTTAACTTTAATCCTTTGTTAAACACTTGGATGTTTTGTATAAGAGTTAGCCATGCATATTGTATATAAATACTTGAATCTCTCTTCAGTTAATGATGATCGATGCGAACAGAGTTATCTTCTCTTAATGTTTCTTTATCATCTGTTTTGTTTTGTCAACTATATCAACTTCAATGGTAGCAGAAGGGATAGAAAAAAGAGAAACATCACGGAGCAGAACCCAAAGATTAAGAGAGAAGAATGAAGGGATGATCCTGTCTCACTCTTTCTTTAGCAAGAGAGTTAGTAAAGGAATTTCCTGAACGAGGAATATGAACAATCGATTAAACACCAACTTAAGGTTTTAAAGACTCGATCTGAAGAATAATGTGCCTCAAACACCCCGAAGCTTCGTTACAAAAATTCATCCATTTAACAACATTCATAGAATCAGATTCAATAATCAAATCATAAGAATTAACCTAAAAATTAAGAAAAAAAATCTTGTTTGGAGAAAAGATAGAATGAGGAGAAGAAGAGAAAAAGAAAAGAAACTGATAAATGGTTTGTAAAGAAAGAGATGGGGAGAGGGGAAAGGAGAGAGGAAGAGAAAGAAGAAGTAGTAATGGCAAACAACTTTTTCTGGTCATATACAAATAAGCCTCATGCTTCAAGGAGATGTCAGATTTTCTTTCAGTACCCTTAAATTGAAGAGCTCTTTGGCCCTGATCCTTTGGCTTTTCTTAAGATTAGTGTGGTTGTTTTGCTTCAGCTATGGACAGCTATTTCCCTACATGATGCTGGATGGCTAAAGATATTGGCAACTGCCTATACTTCTTTGGCTCTTTCCCCGACCATAACCTCTTCTTACCATCCATGAGCTTAGGATTTTTGCTAACCTCCTTATTGGTAGGCCTAACTCTGTGACTTTCCAAAACTATCACCTTGAGCATCATTGTTTCCAAGAGGTAAATGGCATAGACACATCTTATGAATGATGTTGTAACAAAAGCCATATGGGTCATCTTCCAACTCTTCTTCTATGAGCTCCACCCTCTATTTCCCAAACCAAAACCCCTTGGTTTTTAGAAGTTCATCAACTTATTTATTCAGATTGCTCTTTATGCAACCTTAGTTAACTTTTGGGGCTGGAAACCTTTCGCGTATTTGATACTTTCAACATTTGCTGGGGCTGGAATGCACCCAATGGTCAACCATTTCATCCCTGAGCATTACATATTCGAGCCAAACCAAGAGACATATTCTTACTACAGTCCCCTCACTCTTCTGACATGGAACGTGGGATATAACAATGAGCACTAATCTATGATTTCCCAAGGATCCCTAAGAACAAGCTGCGTAAGCTGTCGTTTTTTACTATTCATTTTTCATTTCTCGTTTTTATGTTTAGCTTCCTTTTCTATAAAGTGCAATAAAAGAACATACAAGATAAGAATACAAAAAACAATCTTTTCATTTTTTTCTTTATGGAGATATTAATTATGGAAATAGAAATCTAGTTAAAATAATCCTTCTTTTTTTTTTTGCAATTCTATTTACAAGGGCGATAAATTTTTATTTATTCTACTATATTGAGCACTAAATTTAGTTCCTCTCATATTTAAAAATTTTTACGCACTTCATTTCCATATAGATTGACAAAAGTTTCAATTTGAACATATTTTATATTAAAATCTTAAATTTTTTTCATAATTCTAATGTTCAATTCTGTATGAAAAAATTAAAAAATATATATGAAAAATAAATTTATAATATAGACAAAGTAATAATATTAGATATTTAAAATAGGAAATTAAGAGAATTTTATTTTTGGACATCCTAAAAAGGAAAATTTAATAAAAGGATTTGGATAGAGGGGGTAATTTTTTTTCTTCTTTATAATTATCAATTTGCATTTAACATGAATATGATAAGATAATCTGAGATTCAATTAGTAAAATAATCAATGAATGAAGTATCTACATTTTAAAAAAATAGTAAAACAATCAATAAAAGTTTTTCTCTTTTATTTTTTTGAACACCCTTATCAATGCATTCTAGGATAGCTTGGCAAATTGCATATCTAGAATGTTGCAGCGTGGCAGGCTAATGCTTGCATGATGCTCAGTTTCAACTTTGACTATAACTTCAAAATAAAGGTATGGTCTAATAATTGAATGTAAATATTATTAAGATAAGAGGCAATTTAATTTCCACAATAATGCAATGAATTGCATGGAGGGACATAAAGCTCTTAATGGTTGCAAAATTGAGAGAAATAATCGAGTAGAAAAGAGACAATTACATAAAGTGAATTGAAGATTATAAACACGTGTATCATCATGTAGAGGAAAATTCAATTACAACATATCTTAGATTTTAGTGGCAAAGTCCACATATAAAACTGTTGAGGCAGTGGTGGTGAGATAGAATAAAAAAATGATGCAGCGCAATGTATTTGGTTTTGGGATTGTTCCATAAAAAAATCTATCTTGTTTCTTATGGATAAAGCTAGCATAAAGGATCTATTCCATGCAATATAGTTACTCGTGGTTTTTTTAGATTAATCACTGTTGATCTAAGATGATTAATGTGATGCAAATTGTATGGTGACTGAAGATCTTAAACTAAAAGAATTAACTATTAATTGTTTTGCAAGATTCAAAAAGGATAGCGAATCCAACCAAGAAGCAAAAGAAATTAACAGAACTATTGAAACAATCTGAAAAAAAAAATTAAAGTTCAGATTACAAACAACATTAACAAATTCTTTAAGATGAATTGCACTAGAAACNGATCATTTTCCTCTATTTTCTAAAATCCTTTGTCCCATATATCTGCAACAAAAATTGATAGAAAACAAATCATATTATTATCAATATACGAAATGATTGATCTATTCAAACTAAAAAATATATAAAATAAGAGTAGTAAATAATATTATTACCTTCCGAGCATCATAAGTGTAGCTTGAGGATTAGTCCCAGGGGAGAAATTGAAGGTAGAACCATCTATAACCCTGAGCCTATCCACACCAAGGACCTTGTAATCTCGATCGACAACCTTTCCAACTTTTCAGCCTCAATGATAATGCCAAATGGTCACGACAGTGTCTATGCAGTATTGTTCCAGGGAAGCTGTAGAATTAGGATGTTTTGGTCTCAGGTTCAAGGGCATGCTAGCCATCATGTTTAGAAGATCTTGTGTTGTTGTGTTGTTGTCACGAAATCTCGAGTATGATTTGGAATTCACAACTTTGATGACGGTTTTCATGCCTGGAACACACTTTCTTAAGTCCTCAGGTGCCTGGTAGTAGTTAAACCTAACCTCAGGGTTGTCACTCACATTTGTGCTTTGAAGCTCAAGATAACCCTTTGAGATTGGACCATTGAACCTCTCGAAAATAATCCCAAGATTTGTTGGTGAATTAGCCATTGCTTCTCCGGTCTGGCAATACAGCCCAACTCAAAAGATAAAATCTCACAAACTCATTTGAGTTGATTTAACTTATCATATCATCAAAAAACTAAATTCACATATTTAACATCGTGTCAGTATGTTTCCAATTCTGGAATGAGAGAATGCAGTTTATATAATAAGATAATTACTTATAATTATACAACTCCAAATCACATTTAAAAAGAAAAATAAATAAATAAAATGTCAATGAGAGTATAACAATGGGTAAAAACCTGATTCAAGTTGGTAGGACTTTGAGCAACAGAAAGGGCAGAAAAATCAAATCCACTGCCAAATTCTATATAATTACCCAATTTGGTGATGCCTACACTTATCACGAGTGAGAGCTGTACAGGCACAGGAGAAGGAATCATAAGACCGTTTAATGGATTGTCAGCCATCCCTTGACCCACAATGGCGTGGTTTAGCACCACCTTGATACCAAGCGCCTCCAACTGAGGGGCGGGCCCAATACCACTCAACAATAACAATTGTGGACTTCCAATTGCACCTGCTGATGAAATTATCTCACTCATGGATTCATTTTTCAAGAATGCCGTGTGCTTGACTCCTTGTGCATCGTAGAAGATCACCCCCTGAGCTTTTGGCCTCAATCCAACTGCCATAATAGTAAATTTATTGAATGCTTTACGTAAAAAGAGTAATAATTGATGAGGTTACCTAAAACCCAAAACTTAAGAGTCATTTGATTTTTAGGAAAATAAATGCATTAATTAATTACCTTTTGTTGTAAACGTGATCTTCTGCACAACAGCATGCAAGTAAACGTATTTGGATCAGCATACTCAAGCAAATCAGCTGCGGTATGTCTATTTCCGTTTTCATCAAAAATACTTCCACCAATTTTAGTCCCAATAATATGATCATACGTAAACCCATTTTATGGCAAAACCCCAGCTTCAAGCAACCCATCTCTCACTGCAGATTGCCACTGCAACACGACTGGCTTGGATACCAACTTCCTTTCAACCCACTCGTATGAATCATTTGCTAATGCTTCATTCATTCAATCCTTTTTGCATCAGGAAGAATGTTTCCGCACGAGAGTAAAACCCTGCGTTAATCACTGTTCCACCGCCAAGCACGCGTGCTCGGATGTTAGCGACTCCATCCTCAGAGATGAATGCTTCAGAGAATGAATCGGGAGAGGTATCTGTAAGGGTAGACAAAGCGTTCTCTATCCTTATCTTCGTCGTGTTGACAAATGGAGACCCCCATCTTCCCAAGACTAGAACGGTTGCATTTCGAGACAGAGTTGCAGCCAATGGACAGCCAGCAGTTCCTCCACCAATGATTATGTAGTCGTACAATGAGACTTGTGGAGCAGAGGTTGCTTCTTGGATAAAGCTATAATTAAGAGCTGCAAATGATATCTTGAGTTAATTACATATCTTTCATTGCTCTTCGCACAAAGGAAAACCAAAAAAAAAAATTTTTTCAAATTTATCCGACCGCTGGCCTCTGAATTTATCATCAAAAAAACACTTGAATGTTATAATAGAGTAAATTACAGATATATCCATAAACTTTATGTAACATTTTATTTCAATTAACTTTTAAATTTTAAATTTTGTATCTATAACTTATAAAAAATATTTCAAATTCATCCATTTTAATTGTTGATAAAATTTATCACGTTGACATCACATCAACATCTACATGTTAAAAATAAATGAATTCAAAACCTTAAATGTTCATATGATAAAAAGTAGATCCATTTGACATTTAGGATTGACATTTTATACTATATGAACATCTAGGTAACAGTGACACTAAGGTGACATATTTTATTAATTTTTAATAGTAGTTGATGAAAATTGATGGATTTGATACATTTATGAAAAATTATAAATAAAAATAATTAAAATCATGAATAATTGATATATTTCAAATTATAAGATGAGATTTATAAAATAAAAGAGATTATTGGTTATAACATCAAATCATATATGCATGCAAAAGGACAATAAATATTATATATAAACCTAAATCGAAGTCTTGAAAATGAGATTCCTTGAAAATATTACATATATAGCTTACAAAAGTCTGCTTGAAAGCAACTGTTGGATAGCTAGATTGATGTAACATTGTAAGTACTAAAATACCTCCCACAAAATAAAGACTAGACTACCTTTCTCGCCATAAGTGAAGCTTATGAGGACCAGGCGTACTTCAAAAACAAGTAGAAGAAACCTCCATGACGACCAGGCGTACTTCAAACCCATATTTTTTCTATAACTTACTACTTCGAAAAGCTCTTTAAATTCTATAAAAATCCAAAAACTGCGTGGTCTCTTGTACGGTATTGGTTGCATTTAAATGCTAAAAGCCTACCCTTATTTTTTTGGTATAACAGTTTTTCTCCACTTTGTCATAATTCATTGTATCAATAATTTTGCTGACGTGTGTAGGTATGTAAGAGGGTTGGGCTATCCGTCAAACTTTGGTAGGCTCGACTGGAGCCTAATCAACCTTGAATATATACTTTTAGGTCAGAATTCTGCTCAATTATATTTATATTATAAATAATATGTATTATAATAAAAAACTCTTGAATCATGAAAAAATAATCAATATAGTCCTTATACTTTTATTACATTTAATTAAATCTTTATAATTTTATTTTGAATCTAATAAGTCTTTTTTTCATCAATTATTGATGAATTAACTATCATTAGTTAAAGTTAAGTTGTCAATTTAATGCCACATGATAAATGATAAAATAAAAACAGATCAGGAAAATTTTGGAGTGTTATTTTCTAACGTGGCCTAAGGAATTTGCTGACAAATTAATTTTATTCCTATTAAAGACTAATTTGGCATCATAATGTTATTATACTTTGTTACCTAAACCAAAAGGAAAGTCTATGTCCAGCAAACTAGTTTGCAAGGTGAAATCATTAGTTTAACTATTGTTCATTTACCTTTAGTTGAAGCCAAGTATAAAAGGGATTATAATAAGAAGTCAAATTGCAAATTCATGCACCTAAGGCTTAAAAGTCATGATCTGAGGCTGGTCGCAAATTCAGCTATAAATTTTAATTGTTTTTCACATGCAAATTATTACCAGTAAGAGATAACAAGCTGAGCATGAAACTGGCTTAGTCTTAAAAGTCAACAATTACAAGCGAAGAAAAAAGCTGGTAAAATTTTTTTCTCCTTTGTTAATACATTGATCATATGCATAAATTTTTGTTCTGATTTCGTAGAAATCTGTTCACAATTTGCATTAGTGTCAAAGTTTTGTATGTTCTATGATTTGATTAATATGGGATAATATAACGTAATGAACTTTTATTTTGTCCAACATAAACTCCTAAATTTTTATTTTGTAACATATAAACCCCTAGACAATCAGAATTTTATTTGCGATAGCTTCGATCAGAATTTGGTCTTCTTGAATGGTTTAGGAATTTTGTTAATGTAAGGGGCTTGATAAACCCTAAAGCTTTCTCGTTCAATCATAATGTTTAGTAATTAAATTTAAGTTATTTTATTTTTTAAAAAAAATATAAATTAATAATTTTAAGACATGTGAACGAGTAAAAAGGAAAAAACCAACTCAGCAGTCAAAAATCCAATTATCAACAACATCTTTAGCCGCATCATCTGCCAAGTTAATTTAATATATAAGTTTTCCTTATTGATCAATGAAACAAATACACTGGATGATATGGGATAGATTTAATTTAATATATAAATTTTCCACAATTATAGTTTCAATTAATTTTTTCTTTATAATTATCAATTTGAATTTAAAAGGAATATGATTGGATGATCTGGGATTCAATTAGTAAAACAATCAGTGAATGTTTTTCTTTTTTGTTTTATTGAACACCTTATCAATGCATTCTAGGATAGCTAGGCAAATTGCATATCTGGAATTTTGCAGTGTAGGCTAATGCCTGCATGATGTATGGTCTCAACTCCGATTACAACTTCAGAGCCAAGTTATGGAGCAACTTAATTTCCACAATAAGAGGCAGTTTAATTTCC
>NW_017234851.1:0-24997 GCF_000208745.1 Theobroma cacao | reverse complement strand
CATATCTGCAAAATATAAAAGTGAAGTGAAAAAATTGAATATTTCAATATAATTTTCTTAGGGTCAAAATACCTCAACAATCTCTTTACTCGAAATGCAAGCACAACAAACTACTTTCCATCAACTCTAAACCCTTAGTTTTGATTATATATTGCTTTATTTTGTTGTTTTTTCTTTTCTTCCCTCATGTTTTTTTTTTATTTTTTTCTCTTTTTAATTTTTTTAATAGTATAAGGTTTATTTTTTAATATTATGTTTTTGTTTATTATGTGAACATCATAGACATGATAGTTATAAGATTAAGCCCAAGCCCAAATTGCAAGGCCAAGGATTAACCAAAGAAAGGAGCCAAGTCCAATATAAAGTGCTTTAACCTATTTTTATATTAGGTGCCTTTAGAATATATAGTATTACAATGCTATAATTAATTAGTTATATGTCAAAATCAGAAAAATAAAAAAATATTAAATTGGGTAATATTTATTGTTCGATATTGTCGTAATTTTTTATTTATTTATGAATTATATCATTTTGTTTATTCGGATAATGTATCGTCAAATAATAAATGTAAGGTAAATTAATAATATGCAACGAAAAAATGGTTGGCTATTTTTAGTGCAAACACATAAATTTGCTTGTAAAAAAGGGACAAAAGTTTTCGTAATTCATGAAATTAATTTTATCTACTAAATCTTTATATTTTATTAATTTCCTGTATAATAGTGCTTATTATTGAATTAATTAATCTTTTTTAATATTACAAAAAAATAATATTATATAATAATTAAAGGATTGTTAATTAACTGCAAACAGCGACAAAGGGTGAAACCCATGATGAAATGCAGCCAGCCAAGCTTTCTTGACGCTTAAAATAATATTTCTTGACGCTTCCGAATTTATTAATCTATATTAGGAATCAAATTGTTTATGTTTATAATTCACTGATGAACACATTTTTCCTTTGATTGTCATTTTTGACCTTCTAGTTTGACTTAAATTTCAATTTATTTTTGTGAATATTTTGCATGTAGGAATATTTTGTCATTTCGTCATGTGTTGCATTATGTCTGAATTTAATTTCTCACGTTTTTCATAATTAAGCTTAAAGTTTACGAAAAATAAGAAATATTATTTATTTAAAAAAATTACATATATATGCATGCATACGTGTGTATATGAATAGAAATAGTATGAACTTTATAAATATAAAGTCCAATTTATTGCTGGTAAATTTTACGAAACATAAAAGCCTTGTGNATAAGAAATATTATTTATTTAAAAAAATTACATATATATGCATGCATACGTGTGTATATGAATAGAAATAGTATGAACTTTATAAATATAAAGTCCAATTTATTGCTGGTAAATTTTACGAAACATAAAAGCCTTGTGGGGGCAGAGATTTCTTATTGTTCTTCTGTGAGACAATGGGCCATCATTAGATAGAGAGTGACAAAGGGCAAAACCCATGGCGGAGAGTGGCCTCCCAAACTTTGTCCATGCTAAACATGGTTTGACCACATTCATGGACGTTCCATCCTTCCAGACCATGAACGATCCCAGCCACCCGCCATGCACTCATCACCCTTCTTGCCAACCAATTCTGTCATCATTTTTTTTGTTTATCATGTGCCAAATTAAAATAAAAAAATCAACTAAATAGGAGAAAATAGACGTGTACATATATATGCTAACCTCGCAAGAGTGAATGTTGTCAAGAGATTTTGGAGCCACCAGGGCAGGAGTAGTGTGGTAGTAGCAGTCCTTGAGCAGTTTCTTTGGTGGGAATTGCGTGAAGGGAATAAACACTGTCCCTTTTGTTGCCCTGAGCTGCTCTTTGTCTGTCAATCCTTCCCCCACCAACCATATCTGCCCAAAGTTTCCAAATTATAACCTGTCCTGATTCTATGAATGAGATTAGGAGTTGGGGGCTTGGGACCAAATTTTTCATCAAATTTACCTTTTGGTCATAGTTTTCTGCAAGAACCAAGTTTTTACCAAACTGGCAGCCACTGTGTTGTAACTTCTGGTATTCATCCTCATTCATTGCAGCCACCTGCCTCATCATCAAAATTAATCTGTACTTTGTGAGTTTCTCTCATGGCCGAACCAGGGCAATCTTTCTGTGTTAATGAGCAGTTTTAGAGGAAAAAAAAACCAAGCAGCCGAATGTTTAGCAAATGATGGAGTCAGACGACATGGTTTGAACAGCTCTGCATGCCCTACTTTTTATTGCTCTTCAGAGAGATTAAGGCCAGGTTTGATGGTGTTTTCTCGCATGCTGAACCTGATGTGAAGAACTGATCTTACATGTCGAGTTAAGTTCAGATGCTTTTGAGTTATTGAATCATGATGTTGAGTGCATATTTCTGGTTTTGTCTTTGAATGATCTGGTGGAACAGGCAACCATACATGGAAACTCATGCACTGTGTTTGTGTTTGTTTTGGTTGATTGATTTTGCTTAATTGTACATAGACGTCAGGGGATGTTTGTAAGGGTTTGAGTTTTTGTTGATTGGCAAACCTGATTCGAGATGATATGCTGGTTTAGGCAGAACATCTTAAAATCAAGTGCTGTTTCTGTAATCACCAGGGTGCTTTCCCTGTTTCAGAAATGAAATCTTTTAATTTTCAAAAAAATAAAAAATAAAAATTTGAAGTACCTGGACACCTTTCTGGCATAAAGCAAGGGCTATGGCATAACCAACTTTAGAAATCCTGCCTGTCAGGAGAACTTGGGTTGTTTCTTTGGGAATGCTGTTCATCACCACAGCCGCAGCTAAACTGCTCCCATCCACCAGCTTGATTCTAAGCTGAGGGTGCCTCTGGATATAGAGCTCTCCATTCCCATTAAGCTCTTCATGCTGCGTAATTAACATTGAATTAGTTGGAAGGAGTATGAAATTAAAGTAGTAATTGGAGGAGGGAATGATGATTGGGGAAGCATAAACATGCCTGGTTCAGAAGGCCTAAGCTCACCACCTTAGCTCCCTTGCTATCAGCTTCTAGCAAAGCCTCTTCGATTAAGTAATTGAGATCTTTTTGCTTCCGTTGCAAGAGGTACTGGGAAAACGATCATTTAAATCAAATTGATAAGTATACCAATCTGAAAGAAAAAGATATAGTGGGGTAAAGGAAGGGGAGAAACATAATATTGTTTTTACGTGCATGGTGTATCTTGGAACCACCCAAGATTGCAGTTTGAGGTTATTGAAGGTGTTGCTCTCTGAAACAAATGTACGGCCATAGAACCAAATAAGGACACCAGACCAACATGACAGAGGCCACATCGCCATGGTGAAGTACCACTTGAAAGCGTAGGGCTTGGAGGCCAAGGAAGCAAAGCCGAGGCGCAAATGGTAGATGGAGTCTGTCGAGGTTAGATGCGTCAGGTTTACGATGTCTGGTGACTCTTCCTGCCTTTTCAGTGAAGTCTCGTACAAATCATCCGAGGACTTGTCCACAGTACCGTATAAGTAATCGTACATGGGCATGAATAGCGAGTAATTGGTCCGAAACTGAATATGGTGCAAAGAGTGATACCTGGAAAAATAATTCAGTGATCATGCTACAGAAAAGAACAGTTTTAATTCAGGTAATTTAGGTATATATGATCAAATGGTAAAACTTACGAGGGGGTGTACATGAGAAACTTGAGAGGGGGGAAGGTCGAGAAGACCCACTTTGGAACCAGTTCGAAGTTGCAGTGTCCCATATTGTTCATGAAGTCAGTGTAAGTTAGGTAACCAGATATTGCTGCAATGGAAGCCGTTCCGGTAAACACCATTGTCATTAAGGGTATTGCAAAGAGCAAGAAGTATGCAACTTCTTCGGCAAATGGGTGGATGACCGCTGCAAAAAAGAACCATGTATAACTGATTTGTCTTGCGTTGGAATTCATTAGTACCATGACATGGATTAGAGTTGTAGCTTACAGGTAATGGGCTCTGTGGCAATGGAGGAATGGTGATGGGAATGGTAACGAGAGTAGAGGAAATGATGGTGCAGTGCCCTGTGCAACCAATAGTACAGGAACTCCACAGGACCCATATGGAGTAGAATTACGATTATAAATCCATCTGATCTCCATAGGGGCAAGTGAGATGCTCCTGGCATTATCATATTTGCCAAGTAGAACAGAATTCCGTTTAAAATGATCTGGTCATCCCTGCCAACCATCCATCATTTCAGAATATCAGGCCCAAATCGAAAGAGAAGAATAACATAGCTATTAGCTAGAGCTAATTACTGACTAATACCAGTTGCTTTCTCTGTCAACTTGCTCAAAGTCGATGCCCTTGTCAACGATCCTGTTTTTTCCTTTGGCAGTTCGGTAACGAGAAAGAGAAATCCATATCTGATTGTGAAGGACTCTTGTCATAAGAAATGGGAATATGAGTAAGTAGCCAAGGTCTGCCTCCTTTTCCCCTTTACTCATCACCAAAGAGTAAGTGCTGTGAATCACCCATGGAGTCAAGATAGCATACTGCACCATGCAAACAATGCGTCCTAGCAGTGATCAGTAAATATAATATACAATTCCAATCACACTTTAACAAATGTAAATAAACATGGAGATCAAATCAAGGACCTTGAAGTTCCCAAGAGGTTTCCAAGGCCAGTCAGTGAGAACTCCTGGTTTGGTTGCCATATTTCTTTGCAGCTTGCCGTGGCAGTCTGATCCCCACCCCCTAGGCCAGCACTTTATAAAGAAATACACTACTTGGTGGCAGTTGGCACAGTCCCATCGAAACTACCAGAAATTAAGAGTTTGAAGTGTTGTAAGTCAAATGAGAAAAATGACATACAGGAAAACGTTTTCAGAGCTGGAAAATACATGAACCCTTGCAACCCCCAATATTCTACCATACATGTTGCATGCGGTGCTTCAAGGAAGGAAAAGCATTCAATTTGCCGACCCATTCTTGTGCTCTTGCATCAACAACCCCAAGTCTTATTCTGCCAGCTCCATATACAAATTCCAAATCCAAAAAGATGGATCAAAGCTTGATTTCTTCGTTTGATTATGCTTTTGTTACTTACTTTATGCTTTATAGTTTTTGAAAAATGAGTATAAAGTAAAAGTAACACCGTAATTGATTTAAAATGAATAAATAATTAAAATATAATATTCTAATTATAGAGAATTATGTATTTCTTTATCTATAAAAGAATAGAAATCATGCATACAATCCTTCAAAATTTTATTTATTTTTATATCTAACCACGCTTTTTGTATTTTATTTTTTCAAAAAAGAAAAAAACAACAACAAAAGCACCATGAAACTCGTGTGAGGAAGACTTTGATGAATACCCTCTTTAATTTGTTTATTTTTCCCAACTAATTTAGTTGAAGTTGAAAGAGACGAGAGACACAATTCTAATCCTTAACGTTTTCTCCCCTAAACCTACATTGATTGAGAAGAAATAAAAATCTGTTTATGTATTTAAATATTTAACTCAATATATATATATTATATATATATAGTATATATATATATATATAAAAAAAAAAAAAAAAAAAAAAAAAAAATTTTTTTAAAAAAAATAAAAAAGAANAAATCTTAAATCAAAATTTTTTAAAAAAATAAAAAGAATCCTACGATCATTCCCCGTGGCAATGCCTAGCTTTGCCTTGACTAGGGGTGGCTTAATAACTTCAAAGACCTAAAACTAAATATTTAAATGAGATTTTTTTATTGAAATTAACAAAAAAAATTTATTAAAATTTTATTAAATTTCTAATTCAATAAATCAATTATCATATAAAATAGAGAAAATATGACAATAAAATATAAACTCTAAATTAAAGTAAACAAATTTGTAAATATTAGAATAATAGTATCTAATTGTTAAATGTTTATTATAAACAGTAAATGAGGCTCGAGGTTTTATAAAAATAATAGTACAATAGACTTTTTGCATATTCTTTGAAAGAAAATTGAAGTTAAAAAAAGAAAAAGCAAATAAGAAAAAAAATTCAAAGTTGGATATTATAAATTGAAAAAAATAATTGATTTTATATATAAAAAATAGCTATTGGAGATAATTAAATACATTAATTGATTGAGAATAGAAGAAATAGTTAAGAAAAAAATGTTGTAGATTATTAAATACTTATTAATGTTAGTTGATTGGAAATAATAAAAATAATTGAGAATTAATAGTATTGTAGAGATTGGGAAGTGATAAAAAATTTAGATTTATTACCCACATAATTAGAGAAGTTAAAAAATATGTTATTTTGTTAATCATCTTAACTTTTACATGAGAAATGAGTCAAATAGTTGAGAATTAATAGAAATGTGAAAAAGGGATAAAATAGATATTTATTAAGTCTAAGAGAATAGATAGATATTTTATTAATTATCTTAATTTTTATATGTTTTTAATATAATTAATTATACTATTATTATAAAATTAGAAGTCTATAAAAATTTGGGGCCTAAAGCCACCGTTTTGGTGGCTTTACCCTTGAGCTGGCACTGGCCTGGACGGTTGTTAGTGAGAGTGGAATGACAGGATCGAAGGATCACGGAAAAACGTACACAAATTGAATTTTCTTGACAAATGCCAACAAAAATTCTTTGAAAGATAAATAGAAAATATAATCTCTTCAAGAAATAAATAGAAAAAAAAAAACAGACAGACATATAGACTAAAGATATCATTTCCACACGAGTAAAACAATCATTGAAAACTAATAAACAAAATATAATGGAGGGGAGCCAAATTCTTAATATTTATATCTCTTAATAATGAAAATTTTTGTTAGACCATTTAGTTAGGAAAATGTTGTCGTGGGTGACATGCATGTGCATTTGAATTTATACAAAATTATATATGGATCGAATTTCGTTTCGAAAATATTGTTGTGGGTGACATTTATTGTGTTTAGCTTTTAGTGGTATCGATTGGATTTAATTAGACCATGTGGATAGGATGCTGTTGGTAATATTTATGATCAAATTTCAATACACTATGTGGTTTAGAAAATGTTGTTGTTGCTAAAATCTACCATGTGAACTGGCTTATATAGATATATACAAGTAATTTACCTTGGCAAGCATGTAGCTTTAAAAATGATGAATTCCATATAACTACTATTTTTTTTTTCTGATTTAATAACATAATTAAATGGGAGTGACTCATAACCCATATTTTTTCTCGGCCAAGATATAGATTGCATTATAAACAGCATAAAGCAGCAATATTTACAAGCACTGCATGATATCTACAAAAACCACCAGCATATATAAGTGAAGGCAGTACACTCTTGCTAGTAGACATGAACCACACAAGCTAAACAAAGTGTATGACAAAATCGAAAAGCTTGGAATAAAAGAGATGCAAAATAACTTGAGCCACCAAAACCTGAGAGATACAACCATGCTGAAACATCGAAACCTTGTCAACACCATGCTTAAGGGTTTCCAAAGTACATACTAGGCCATTTCTACTTCCGAGTTCCCTCATGTTGAGAGGTACTTCTGGACCATGGTTAATCAACCAAATTTCAAGAAGATTCTTGGTGAAGTGAAGCAAGCAGAGTCTGTGCCACCTGTTCCCTCAAAGAAGCCTGTCGCCCAGCCAAAAGAAACTAAACCAAAGGCCAAGAATGAACCAAAGAAAGAACACAAAACGGAGGTTGAGAAACCAGCTAAGGCAGAGGCTGCTGAGGAGGAAGAGGTACCAAAGCCCAAACCAAAGAATCCTCTTGATTTGCTGCCTCCAAGTAAGATGATACTGGATGAGTGGAAGAGGCCTTACTCTAATACAGAGACCAACTTCCGTGAGGTTGCAATTAAAGGTATCCTTGTTGTTTCCGTTATAATTCTATCATCTCAATGAAGATCTTTTGTACCGTGTTTCGTTTACTTATTCCCTGTTTATTACAGAATTCTGGGACGTGTATGATCCAGAGGGATACTCACTCTGGTTCTGCGACAACAAGTACAATGAAGAGAATACAGTCTCATTTGTCACCATGAACTAGGTAGGGGGATTCCTGCAGCGAATGGATTTGGCACGCAAGTATGCATTTGGGAAGATGCTCGTGATCGGCTCTGAGCCCCCATTCAAAGTAAAGGGACTATTGTTTTTCCGTGGGCAAGAGATCCCGCAATTTGTCCTCGATGAGTGCTATGACGTGGAACTCTACGAGTGGAAGAAAGTTGACATCTCAGCCGAAGCCCAGAAGGAACGTGTCAGTTAGATGATTGAAGACTGCGAGCCATTCGAGGGAGAGCCTCTTTTGGATGCCAAGTGCTTCAAGTGATAAAATTATCTCTTAAGCTTTATGTTTACTATTGCTATTTATTGCCTTTCGGTCTTTTGGTAAAGTTGTGTGTGTTTCACTATTTCAGGATTCAGATAGACCGAATGGTAACCATAAAAACCTTTGTTCCTCTTGTCTCATTTTTGAGTTCGATTTAGATATCATTACACTCAAGTTTCTTGCCAGATGTCTGAATGTGGATTCGGAATGTGCCTATTTTTGTTCTACAACTTGTTTTTTTATATATTAAAGGAATTTGTGTTAAAGCCCAAAAAAGGAGTTTAGCATTTTATGTGTTGCATTATGTCTAAATTTAATTTCTGACGTTTTTCATAATTAAGTTTAAAGTTTATGAAAAATAAGAAATATTATTTATTTAAAAAAATTACATATATATGCATGCATACGTGTGTGTATATGAATAGAAATAGTGTGAACTTTATAAATATAAAGTCCAATTTATTGATGATAAATTTTACGAAACATAAAAGCCTTGTGCGTGTAGAGATGTCTTATTGTTCTTCTGTGAGACAGGGGCCTATAATTAGATAGAGAGTGACAAAGGGCAAAACCCATGGAGGAGAGTGGCCTCCCAAACTTTGTCCATGCTAAACATTGTTTGACCACATTCATGGACGTTCCATCCTTCCAGACCATGAACGATCCCAGCCACCCGCCATGCACTCATCACCCTTCTTGCCAACCAATTCTGTCATCATTTTTATTGTTTATCATGTGCCAAATTAAAATAAAAAAAAAATCAACTAAATAGGGGAAAATAGACCTGTACATGTATATGCTAACCTCGCAAGAGTGAATGTTATCAAGAGATTTTGGAGCCACCATGGCAGGAGTAGTGTGGTAGTAGCAGTCCTTGAGCAGTTTCTTTGGTGGGAATTGCGTGAAGGGAACAAACACTGTCCCTTTTGTTGCCTTGAGCTGTTCTTTGTCTGTCAATCCCTCCCCCACCAACCATATCTGCTCAAAGTTTGCTAATTATAACCTCTCCTGATTCCATAAATGAGATTAGGAGTTGGGGGCTTGGGACCAATTTTTTCATAAAATTTACCTTTTGGTCGTAGTTTTCTGCAAGAACCAAGTTTTTACCAAACTGGCAGTCACTGTGCTGTAACTTCTGGTATTCATCCTCATTCATTGCAGCCACCTGCCTCATCGTCAAAATTAAATTGTACTTTGTGAGTTTATCTCATGGCCGAACCAGGGCAATCTTGATGTGTTAATGAGCAGTTTTAGAGTAAAAAAAAAAACCAAGCACGCGAATGTTTAGCAAATGATGGAGTCAGACGACATGGTGTGAACAGCTCCGCAGGCCCTACTTTTTATGGCTCTTCAGAGAGATTAAGGCCAGGTTTGTTGGTGTTTTCTCGCTTGCTGAACCTTATGTGAAGAACTGATCTTACATGTTGAGTTAAGTTCAGATGCTTTTGAGTTATTGAATCATGATGTTGAGTGCATATTTCTGGTTTTGTATTTGAATGATCAGGTGGAACAGGGAACCATGCATGGAAACCCTTGCACTGTGTTTGTTTTGGTTGATTGATTTTGCTTAATTGTACACAGAGGTCAGGGGATGTTTGTAAGGGTTTGATTTTTGTTGATTGACAAACCTGATTCGAGATGATATGCTGGTTTGGGCATAACATCTTAAAATCAAGTGCTGTTTCTGTAATCACCTGGGTGCTTTCCCTGATTCAGAAATGAAATCTTTTAATTTTCAAAAAAATAAAAAATAAAAATTTGAAGTACCTGGACACCTTTCTGGCATAAAGCAAGGGCTATGGCATAACCAACTTTAGAAATCCTGCCTGTCAGGAGAACTTGGGTTGTTTCTTGGGGAATGCTGTTCACCACCACAGCCGCAGCTAAACTGCTCCCATCCACCAGCCTGATTCTAAGCTGAGGGTGCCTCTGGATATAGAGCTCTCCATTCCCATTAAGCTCTTCATGCTGCATAATTAACATTGATTTAGTTTGAAGGAGTATGAAATTAAAGTAGTAATTGGAGGAGGGAATGATGATTGGGGAAGCATAAGCATGCCTGGTTCAGAAGGCCGAAGCTCACCACCTTAGCTCCCTTGCTATCAGCTTCTAGCAAAGCCTCTTCGATTAAGTAATTGAGATCTTTTTTCTCCCTTTGCAAGAGGTACTGGGAAAACGATCATGTAAATCAAATTGGTAAGTACACCAATCTGAAAGAAAAAGATATAGAGGGGTAAAAGGAAGGAGAGAAACATGATATTGTTTTTTATTACGTGCATGGTGTATCTTGGAACCACCCAAGATTGCAGTTTGAGGTTATTGAAGGTGTTGCTCTCTGAAACAAATGTATGGCCATAGAACCAAGTGAAGACAGCAGACCAACATGACACAGGCCACATCGCTCTGGTGAAGTACCACTTGAAAGCGTAGGGCTTGGAGGCCAAGGAAGCAAAGCCTAGCCGCAAATGGTAGATGGAGTCTGTCGTGGTTAGATGCGTCAGGTGTACGATGTCTGGTGACTCTTCCTGCCTTTTCAGTGAAGTCTCGTACAAATCATCCGAGGACTTGTCCACTGTACCGTATAAGTAATCGTACATGGGCATGAATAGCGAGTAATTGGTCCGAAACTGAGTATGATGCAAAGAGTGATACCTGGAAAAATAATTCAGTGATCATGCTACTGAAAAGAACAGTTTTAATTCAGGTAATTTAGGTATGTATATGATCAAATGGTAAAACTTACGAGGGGGTGTACATGAGAAACTTGAGAGGGGGGAAGGTCGAGAAGACCCACTTTGGAACCAGTTCGAAGTTGCAGTGTCCCATATTGTTCATGAGGTCAATGTAAGTTATGTAAATAAATATTGCTGCAATGGAAGCTGTTCCAGTAAACATCACTGTCATTAAAGGTATTGCAAAGAGCAAGAAGTATGCAACTTCTTCGGCAAATGGGTGGATGACCGCTGCAAAAAAGAACCATGTATAACTGATTTGTCTTGCGTTGGAATTCATGAATACCATGACATGGATTAGAGTTGTAGCTTACAGGTAATGGGCTCAGTGGCAATGGAGGAATGGTGATGGGAGTGGTAACGAGAGTAGAGGAAGTGATGGTGCAGTGCCCTGTGCAACCAATAGTACAGGAACTCCACAGGACCCGTATGGAGTAGAATTACGATTATAAATCCATCTGATCTCCATAGGGGCAAGTGAGATGCTCCTGGCATTATCATATTTGTCAAGTAGAGTAGAATTCCGTTTAAAATGATCTGGTCATCCCTGCCAACCATCCATCATTTCAGAATATCAGGCCCAAATCGAAAGAGAAGAATAACAATAGCTATTAGCTAGAGCTAATTACTGACTAATACCAGTTGCTTTCTCTGTCAACTTGCTCAAAGTCGATGCCCTTGTCAACGATCCTGTTTTTTCCTTTGGCAGTTCGGTAACGAGAAACAGAAATCCATATCTGATTGTGAAGGACTCTTGTCATAAGAAATGGGAATATGAGGTGGTAGGTAAGGTTTGCCTCTTTTTCCCCTTTACTCATCAACAAAGAGTAAGTGCTGTGAATCACCCATGGAGTCAAGATAGCATACTGCACCGTGCAAACAATGCGTCCTAGCAGTGATCAGTAAATATAATATACAATTCCAATCACACTTTAACAAATGTAAATAAACATGGAGATAATCTCAAGGACCTTGAAGTTCCCAAGATGTTTCCATGGCCAGTCAGTGAGAACTCCTGGTTTGGTTGCCATATTCCTCTGCAGCTTCCTATGGCAGTCTGATCTCCACCCCGGCCCCAAGGCAGCACTTTATAAAGCAATACACTACGTGGTGGCAGAGCACAATTAGCACGTTCCGGAAAAGCTTCACAAGGTTAGTTGGGGATATGTTTATGTTAAATGAGGCAATGAAATACAGGAAAACGTTTTCAGAGCTGGAAAAAAACACGAACCCCTTGCAACCCCCAATATTCTACCATACTTTCCTCATGTTTCATGCGGTGCTTCAAGGAAGAGAAAGCATTCAATTTGTCTACCTATTCTTGTGCTCTTGCATCAACAAAGCATTCAATTTGTCTACCCATTCTTGTGCTCTTGCATCAACAACCCAAATTCTTATTCTGCCAGCTCTATATACAAATTCCAAATCCAAAAAGATGGATCGAAGCTTGATTTCTCCGTTTGATTGATGCTTTTGTTACTTACTTCTTGCTATAATTTTTAAAAAATGGGTATAAAGTAAAAGTAATACCGTAATTGATTTAAAATAAATAAATAATTAAAATACAATATACTAATTATAGAAAATCATGTATTTCCTTATTTATAAAGGAATAGAAATCATGCATACAATCCTTAGAAATTTTATTCATTTTTATATATAATCATGCTTTTTGCATTTTATTGTTTCGAAAAATAAAAAACAAACAGCAACAACGTCACGAAACCAGACCTTTGATTTTAGTTTCTCTTTTCCTCTTAACCATCACAATTATCTCAAAGCAAATTGTGTGTGGAAGACTTTGATGAATACCCTCATTAGTTTGTTTATTCTTCCCAACTAATTTAGTTGAAGTTCAAAGAGATGGGAGAGACAATTCCAATCCTTAACGTTTTCTCCCCCTAAACTCTACACTCCTTTCTTACACTTTAGGATTGATCGAGGAGAAATAAAAGTCTCTTTTTGTATTTAAATATCTAACTTAATAACATATATATATGTTTGTACCTAAAGAGTTGAGTTTAAATACTTTTTTTTCTTAAAAAGAAAATAAAAAGGATTCTTTGGTCATTCCCCGATGGCAATGTCTAGTTTTGCCTTGACATTTGTGTTTGAAAAATAGTGTATTTCATAAAGTTTCAACATCCCACATTGTTAATGTAACGACCCCCTTGGTCACCACCGGCGTCCGAGACTTTCAAGGAATTTTTTGCTAAGTCCCGAATAAGCCTCATTTAAGACTTCCGCTAGATTCATTAAATATATATAATCACGAGCGTAAGTGAATATTAATAATTAAATTACTATCTACTCCATTCAAAATAATAACAATTCATGTTTATAAGTTAACAACATTTTGTCAACATCTAGCAAATTTCGTTCTAACACAACTCTAAACAGTGGAGCGACTTAGAGCGAGCTAAGAGATACCTTTACCTATTCTAAGTAGACTAAACACGTCGATGAGTATGCGCTAGGCTGATCTCTGCCTGAAAAAGAGAAAATAAAAGGGGTGTGAGTCTCATAGACTCAGTGATCATCATCGACCCCGTTAGCAGGCGATGAGGGAAAACAAACATAAAGATGGGATATTTATAAAACCAAGAGTAAGCGTAGAAAACAAACTCTATTAAACTGAGAGATTTTGTTTTATATACCTTACAAGTCTTAAAAATAATAAATCACAAGCAAACATATATGAAAACGATTGTATTTTAGATACTAGCAAATTCTTTCAACTTCGATATCCGATCAACTATAAATCCAATGGCAAGTGTAGAATGAAGAGTCTCAAACAAAAATGTGAAATAACTGATTAACAATGAATATGTAAATTTCACTTACCATTTAATAGTAAATTTCAAGTATTAATGCCATGCATTGTATAATAAAAATCCACAAGTGAGCATCATCCTTAGGTAGGTTTAGTATAGCCCTTAGGCTTACTTTCTCAGATATCATCACTTACTTGTGGGAATTACCTACGCCATCATATGAATCGGGGCTTCAGGTCCCATTTTACCTACTCGTGAGAACTACTTATGCCACCCATTATAAATCGGGGCTTTAGGTCCCCCTTTACCTACTCGTTAGAACTACCCACGCAACCCAATAATAGAATTCTGCTTAAAAAAGGGGCAAAGAGTTGCCTCTTTCGAGTGAATATTTTTTAGGCACGAAGTTCGAGATGAATTTTTACGAAGCGTCGAGATAAATTCGAACTCTAAACTCCAATACCTGTTAAGTCAAATAATCGTTGTTAAAAAAATGACATATATATTAAAAAATAATAGATTTACATAATATCGTATTTGAACTTATATTAGTTAATTAGTTTAAATAAATATTACTAAATAAAGTTAATTTAATCGTTAAAGAAAATAAATTAATTAATTATTTGATAAGCTATATAATCAAGTAAAATATTAATGAAAAAAACGTTAATTAAAGGATATGGATTTAAGTAGAAAGCAAAAAATATATAAAAATAAATAAATAATTCATGAAAAAAAATAGATAATAATAAACATATAAACAAAATGATAAATTATTAAATACATAGTTGAGTGAATTATGAACCACCTAATTCAATAAACGCGTGCATGTAGACATCAGCATTTTATCCTGTCATAGCACGCCACATTTATCTTGCAAATGGTGCGGGAATCCCGATGATGGGATTTCCCCGAGGAGCTTGTAGAGACGAGTTCTTCCGGAGATATCTCTAGGTGAGAAAAATTTCGAGACTTCACCAAAATGTTGGGATGGTCTTCGAATGATTTTCCAATAAAAGATTACCGACTTCATTATTTAAAATAAGCAAGTCATGACATCATTTTACACTTGCATCATGTGCATACGTAAAACCAAATAAAAAAAAACCAAATAAAAGACTCAGTCAGTCAATTTAATAAAAAATTTAGTTAATAAGTATGGATTAAATCAAAAGTAGGCTATAATAGGATAACTTAAGATTAAATGGTACCGTTCATGGAACGGGCGCTACGGAGGTGCTAACCCTTCTCCGTGTGTAACCGCACTCCCGAACCCATCTCTAAAAAACGTGGATCAGTTCTTGTTCTTTCGACGGACCTAAAATTAATTTAGGACTTCGTCAATTAGAATCGGGTTAATAGGTGACCAATCACACCTATAGAAAAAAAGATTGGTGACCACTCCTAAACGATTTAATTTTCACCTGCGTCTGGCGGTCGGGTTCCCGGACCCACATGTTACAATAGTGACATCTATCCTGACCTTCTAGGAAATTGTACATATCAAATTTTATTAAATTATGTAGTTGGGAAGTAAAAAATGGTGATGACTTTTAAATTTTATTTTATTTATAAAATATGGAGAATGAAAGTTTCATTCTTCTATATATTCATATTTAGTTTTTCTTAATATTTACATCTCTTGATAACAAAAAATGTTGTTAGATCATCTAGTTAGGAAAATGTTGTCGCGAGTGACATACATGCGCTTTTAAATTTTTATCAAGTTTTATATGGATGGATTTCGTTACATCTTATGGTTAGGAAAATATTGTTGTAGGTGACATTTATTGTGTTTAACTCTTTGTTGTATGGATTGGATTTTGTTAGACCATGTGGTTAGGTTGTTGTGGGTAATATTTATTATGTTTGGCTTAGTACGATATTGTTGGGATCAAATTTTGATACTCTATGTGGTTAGTAAAATGTTGTTGCGGGTAAAATCTATCATGTGATTTGGTTTATATGGTTAAGACTTTGTTAGATTATGTAGTTTTTTTTTGTTTTTTGAAAATTAATCTTCATTTCATATCAAAAATAAGGGAGAACCTCATACGAATGTAGGTCTTTTTGTTAGATTTAATCAAGTCTCGATATTATTATTTTAGATCAAATAACTGATGATTCACTAATTGGCTTTAATTAAAATGTCACTTGTCATTTTATATCCACATAGCACTAATATGGCGTTAATGTAGAGAGTAAAAAATGTCACATAATCATATTATCATGTCAAATTATCATATCACGTTATCATCAATTATAATATCTCAGCATGTTACATCACCATCAATTCTGATATATTAATATGTCACATTAGTATTACGCAATAAAAAATGATAAATGATATTTTAATTAAATCAATCATTAGTTATAAATAATTATTTGACTTAAAATAAAAATAAAAAAATTGATTTGACTCAAAATAAAAGCTTAAGGATTTAATTAAATGTAATAAAAATATGAAGAATTTATTTGAATTTTTTTAAATAATATAAAAGCTTTTTTAAATGTTATGCCTTTGTTTATTATGTGAGCATCATAGGCATAGTAATTATCTGATTAAGCCCAAACCCAATTGCCAGGCCTAGGATTACGCAAAGGAAGGAGCCAAGTCCAATATATAGTGTTTTAACCTATTTTTAGATTAGGGACATTTTAGAATGTACAGTACTACAATGCTATAATTAATTAGTTATATTTTAAAATCAGAAAAATAAGAAAATATTAAATTGGGCGATATTTATTGTCTGACATGGTCATGATTTTTGATATATTTATGAGTTATATCATTCTATCTAATCTGATAATGTATCGTCAAATAATAAATGTAAGACAAATTAATAATGAACAACGAAAAAACACTAGTTATATTTCATACAAACACATAAATTTGCTTGTAAAAAGGGAGAAAAAAGTTTTCATAATTCTTAGAATTAATTTTATCCCCTAAATCTTTATATCTTATTAATTTCCCATATAATAGTACTTATTGATTGGAATAATTAGTTTTTTTTAAAATATTACAAAGAAATAATATTATATAAGAATTAAAGGCTGGTTAATTAACAGCAAACAGCGACAAAGAAACCCATGTTGGAAAGCAGCCTGCCGAGCTTTCTCGACGCTTAAAATGGTGTGACCGCACTCGTGAAGGTTCCATCCGTCCGAAGCATGAACGATCCCAGCCACTCGCCATGCACTCATCACTCTTCTCGGCAAACCCATGTTAAGAATGGGATGCTTTTGTAATTTAATGTAAACTGTTTGATAGTTTATGTATTAAGATTCCTAATTTACAGTTAATTATTTGATATTATTAAATTTTCTATTTGACTGAAAAAAAAAAAAGAAAAACCATTACTTGCTTATTGAATTTTGGTACCACCCAAACTTCAAGTTTGAGTTTCTGGAAAGTGTTCCTCTAATACAAACGCATGACCAGAAATGCGAGCCAAGAACACATACCAAGTTTTCATCGGCCACGAAGCTTTTAGGTAGGATTCAGCTTGGCGCTCAGACTGAGAGGTCGAGGAGGCAAATCCCAGCTGGAGATGGTAGATGGGATTTGCCGTGGTCGGATGCCTGAGATGTACAACATTAGGCGACTCTTCTTGCCATTTTAGTGAAGTTTCGTACAAATCATATGAAGATTTGTCCACAGTTCCATAAATGTAATGATAAAACGACATGAAAAGGGAGTAATTGGTCCGAAATTAAGTGTGATGGGGAGAGTGAAATCTACCATGTGTCATGTAAATATTACGATTAATTAATGTTAAAAAATCTTTCTATATTGAAGCAAGACGATGAACAAATACCATAAAAATACTATCTGTTAAGAGGAAAAAATCAAAATTAAGAACGGGAAAGCAAATTGTATATATATATATATATATATATATATATATATATATATATATATAATATAACACTCACGAGGAGGTATACCTGAGATACTTGAGAGGAAGAAAGATTGAGAAAACTCATACTGAAATAAGTTCAAGGTTGCAATGGCCCATCTTATTCATGAAATCAATGTAAACTTTGTAACCAAACAATGCTATGATGGAAGCTGTTCCCTTTAAAACCATTGCCATGATTGGTATAGAAAAGAGCAGGTAGTACACAATTATTTCTGCAAATGGATGAATAACCGCTGTCAAAGAAAATTTATGAGGTTCATTAGAATGATAAAAAAGACTAATTCTTGTAATTATTCTAATTATTATTTAAAAAATATTGAATCATGTTTATTAATTGGACCCAATAAAGAAGAATTGTGGTTATAACTCCATCTAGTCTCCATACTGGCAAGGGAGACGATCTAGTTTTATCATATTCAGTAAATATTTTTTATTTTTTTAAGAAAGGTAAAAATATTTTTTTTTAAATAACAATAAAAAAAGTTTTTATCTCTCTCCAACTCTCTCTCACCTAATCTCATCTTCTTCTCTCCATTTTTGTCCATTAGAAACCTAAATCTAGTGATTGTTGCTATAATTAAACTCAAATTCTATTAAAACTTGAATAAACTCAAATTCTATCAAAACTGGAATGGAAAAATTGGTGTTTGTAATCGTTCATAATCAAACTGCTATACTGAGGCATGATACTGTTGTTTAATCAAAAGATAAAAGAGTCATCGGAAAAATCAATAAAAAAAAACTGATCCAAAATTAAAAATAAAAAAGAAAGTAAAACTAATTGAAATTCATTTTCAAAGATAAACGTAAAGAACTAAAGTCATTTTTCTCTAAATACTACATCTGAATTATCAGCTATTTAGTAAAGACACCAAGAGAATCAAAGTCAAAATTTGCTTAACCACTTGATAGCTGTTAATTTTTCATAATTTTCCTTCCATTGAATTGTTTTTAGAAATTAGTTAACTTTCTATGACTGGTAATGGATGAAAAAGGAAGCTGAGATTGGGTGAGAGAGTTGGAAAGAGATTAAAAATTATTTTTATTTTTTTAAGAAAATTAATAATATTTATTATTAAGTTCATCAAAGAATTATATTTATTTACAGAAAAAGATTATAAATTATAAAGACAATTAATTTACAGAAAAAGATTCAACGCTAAAGAAATATGAGCTTGGCAAGATTGTCAGCCTTTTTCTTTTGTTTTTGTTTTTGATAAATCGTAAAAAATAAAACGATGAAAAAAAATAAACCTTGTATTAAATGGTTGTGAGGAGGATGAAATTTACGACCATTTGTCCGGTAAGGGGTACCGTCATCGGCATGGACGAATTTAGAAAAAATTTTTAATAATGTTATGATTAAAATAATAATAATTTAAAAAATATTGATATTTAAATTATAAAAGAAAAATATTTTATTTTTTATGTTATATTTAAATATTAGTATATAAATTACACTTTAATAAATTTACTTTCATTTGGAGGTTTTGACTCTATTCGTTATAAAATTATAAAAAATTTAATAAATTTATTAATTAATATCATTGATTATATTAAACTTTAACTTAAATAACATAACAAGGAAAATTTTAGTTACTTAAATGGTGTCATGTGACACAATTTGTCTTAATGTAGGTCCACCCCTGACCAGCTGAACTCAGGTGAGGTGCAGGTAAATGGTGACCCACTCTTTACTCATCATTTATGAATTCGGTTGCAATTATTTTTGGTTGGGAGGCTTCACGTGATTGCTATGGTTGGTCCTAATAAATGAGCACTTAATGCTTAGTGGAAAAGTTTAAATGCTGTCAGAGAACCGGTGCAGGCAAACAAAGCTGAGCACATGACTCTCCTCTGCTGCAATAACAGCAGCAACAGCAAAACACTTCAGAGCAACTCAAGCTCAATCTATGTGATACCTCACATTTCATATTGCATCTTATATGAATATAATTATTAAAATTTATATAATAATTTAAATTCATCATTTCTAGTAATTTAAATTTAAATTTTTAAAAATTATATTATTTTTTTTTGTCAAGCATGATCATATGATTTATGTTCAAAAAATTACTAAGTCAGTGATTAAATTTGAGTCGTTACAAATAATATCAGAGTTTACACCAATCTAATATGAGCTTTTACATTACTCCAATGAAATATTAAGTCCGTAGATATGATATGTGATTTTGATGAAAACATAAAAAATTTGAGAGAGTGAAATTGTGATATTTCACATCTCACATTTGATATGAATATAATAATTAAGATTTATATAACAACTTAAGTTCATTATTATTAACAATTAAAATTTAAACTTTTAAGGGTCATAACCGTGTATACCTAACACCCCCTTGGCAGACTGATCATCCATCTACAGCCCCATTCCAGTCTCCTATAATTAACTACATACACCATAATACTTAAATAAAACATCTGTTAAACACGTAACATCAAAGTATTACAATACTTGCAGTTCACTACCTATGAGCTCTGTTCCTTAATTTGCTGCAGAAGTGTTGAAACTTTGTAGGCCAGAACACGGGACGCTGCAAAAATTCACCCAAAAACAGATCAAAATTTGATTTTATCCTCACTGGTACCCCCTCCTAGGAAGCAACCTATTCATTTTGCAAGAGCATCATTTCCAAAATTAGCTCCAAACCACCTCCAAAAAATTCCATGGAGAATTTCCAAACTACCATGACAGACTGTCTGGCAACCTTTAAGCCTATACCCAGCCTCATCTTAGCTCCACAAAAGCATATACCCAGCCACCATTATTTACATGGCAAAAACCATGAACACCTTTAATGCAAATATAAGACCTGCATCTTCTACTCTTGCGACAAACTTTTATGGAACATATAGGTGTTATGCGAATCAGGAGTCTTGGTTTGATTTGGGTTGGGTCATTGCACTATCATCCGGCAGATCAGGTTGGAAAAGGGCTTTACCGGTAGATCAAGGATTTGAGTGGAGTCTATCACTACTAGGAACTTAGACCTGAACTTTTAAGGGTCGTATAGTGAAACCAAGTGGACCAGTATTTGAATTTGGGTCATTACGCTATGTTCCATTTTTCAGATGATAATGTCTATGCTCCATGTGGGGAGAATGAGAAGCTTTGGGTGCATGGGCATTTAATGCAGGAAAGCTTAATTTATGACTTAGATACAGAATTTGAGACTCATTTTCGAACCGGGATTCGTTTGGCTGATTTCGGTGCATTTTAATGGCTGATTTTTGTGAGATGGTGAAGAAAAAAGTCCAATTACAAATTCAAAACATAACTAGCAGTGAAAACAAGAACCAGGAAGAAACAAGAGAGCAGTGAAAAAAAGAAACACCCAACCTAGTATCAAAAGAATCAAAAAATATATATTCAACTCTTGCCAATCTCCAAAGTTCTCATCCAAACCTTCACGGTGGATTTCATAAGTCCTTCCTCGAACAAGGAAAAAGATTCTGAATCAACATTATCTCACAAATGTCATTTCTGTCGACACCCAACCTCCTAAGAGAATCAATACAGTAATTTACTTATCTAAATATATTCTAACAAAATACAACTTATAATATCATGAAAAGTATTAATCTATTGAGAATTTATAATGATATAATATCCAAAAAAACTCTTAAGTTATTTTAAAAAATTTAGATAAATTTTTATTTTTTTATTTTATTCAATTAAGCACTCGTATTTTTATTTTAATGGATCCTAATTAAAGATTGACTAATTGTTATTAATTAAAATATTACTTATCATTTTATATCAAGTTGTTGACAGGACATATTATAAATGATGATGTGACATACCAATATGACATGATAGTATAATCTTATGGTATTTTTGACCCATTATATCACTGTTACATGGATATAAAATAACAAATTATATTTTGACTGATAATAATTAGTCAATTATTATTCATAAGTACTTATTTGACCCAAAATAACACTACAAGGGCTTAATCAAAAGCTTATTTGAATTTTTTTTAATAATGTAAAAAGTTTTTTCAAGCATTATGCCACTTAATATCAATTTCAAAGACATTACGATAAATTACAAAATACAAAGATTATTCCAAATATCTTATTAGTTATCATCTGAATATAGATGATATATTGATATTTATTCCTCGAGGCTCTAAGCAAGGATTGACAAAGGACGAAACCCATGTTGAAGAGTGGCCTCCCAAACTTTCTCAATCCCAAAAATGGTGTGACCGCACTCGTGAACATCCCATCCTTCCAAACCATGAACTATCCCTGCTACTCGCCATGCACTCATTACCATTCTTGGCAACCAATTCTGTATCATTTTAATTAAGAAAGAAAAATTAATTTATTGAAATTAATCTTGCATCTTAAGATAAGAATGAATCCCAGCACTAACCTCACATGAGTGCATGTTCTCAAGAGATTTAGGAGCCACCATGGCCGGAGTACTGTGGTAGTAGCAATCTTCGCGAACTTTCCTTGGTGGGAATTAAGAAAATGGAATGAATATTGTTCCTTGGGATGCCTTCAACTGTTCTTCCTGGGTCAACCCATCTCCCACCAACCATATCTTCAAAGTATAAAAGTGAAAACATTGAATATTTCAACATAATTTCCTTAGCAAACAAGCAACACATGTTTACCTTGTGATCATATCTTTCTGTAAGAACCAAATTGTCTCCAAACTTGTCTACGTGCTCTAACAGCTTCTTATATTCATCATCGTTCAATGCAGCAACCTTGACACCCTTTTGGCACAAAGCCAGGGCTATGGCATAAGCAACCTTAGAAAGCTTGCCCCTCAGAACTACTTGCCTTGTTTCTTCAGGAATGCTGTTCACCACCACAGCCGCCGCCAAACTGCTTCCATCCACGATCTTGATTTTAAGCTTAGGGTGCCTTTGGATATAGAGCTCTGCATTCCCGTTAAGCTCTTCATCCTGCATATTTAACTGACATTGATTAAATGGAAAGCCTTATGAAAATGAATAATTTGGAAATTATAGCTAGACACAGAGAAGAAACATGCCTGGTTCAAAAGCCCTAAACTCAGCACCTTAGCTCCCTTCCTATCTGCCTCTGATATAGCTTCTTCAATTAACTTATTGATTTTCCCTCTTTGTCCTCGAGAAAGATACTGTGAAAAGATTCAATATATGCATATTAATTAATGAAAAAAATATGGAGAGAGAAATGTATGCTTTGGTTAATTATTACTTGCATATTGTTTCTTGGTACCACCCAAGATTGTAGTTTGAGTTTCTCGAAGGTGTTCCTCTCTGAAACGAAGGCATGGCCGTAAATCCAAGTCAACAACACAGACCAAAACGTGACGGGCCACATGACCATGGTGGGAGCCTGGTGGGGCTTGGAGGCCAAGGAAGCGAGTCCTAGACGAAGATGAAAGAGGGAATCTGGTGTGGTCAAATGTGTTAAATGTACAACGTCGGGTGATTCTTCTTGCCTTTTTAACGAAGCTTCATACAGAGCATCGGCGGACTTGTCCATTGTTCCGTAAATATAATCATAAAACGGCATAAAAAGGGAGTAATTGGTTCGGAATTGAGTGTGATGGAGAGAATGAAATCTGCATATTGTTTTTGTAATCGGTCAAAAATTTTTTTATTAATATCAAGATAATAGAAGCTCTCAACATCTGATATAAAAATAAATAATCAAACATTCGAATATATACAATAACTTGACATTTTATAAATAAATGTCAAAATTTGGTTCAAAATTATCAGAAAAATAATGTGATAATTGAAAAATCATGTTTTTGCAGTAGAAAAAATTAGACACAATTACGAATTTAAAAAGAATGAAAAAGTTAATCAAATACTTACGAAGGAGTGTACATGAAATACTTGACTAGAGGAAAAATTGAGAAAACCCATTTCGGGGTGAATTCAAAGTTACAATGTCCCATGTTATTCATGAAATCAATATAAGATATGTAACCAAATAATGATACGATGGAAGCTGTTCCCATCGATACCGTTGTCAACATTGGTATCATAAAGAGCAGAAAGTAGGAGATTATTTCTGCAAATGGGTGAATTACCGCTGCCAAGGAAAAAAAAAATTGCAGACGCATTAATCAAATGAAAGAATATGTATACTCGAAATCATATGGAAAATTAATGATGATTGCATAGTTCTGCAACTTACAAGTAATGGGTTCGGTCACTATAGAAGAATGGTGATGGGAGTGGTAGCGAGAGTAGAGGTAATGGTGGTGCAATGCCCTGTGGAGCCAATAATAAAGGAACTCGACAGGACCCGTATGAAGTAGAATTGTGATTATAACTCCATCTGATCTCCATATGGGAAAGTGAGATGCTTCTGGCAGTCTCATATTTCCCAAGTAGAGTATAATTCCACTTAATATGATCTGATCATCCCTGCCAAACATATCCATCATTTTCAGCATGTTAGTGTCGAGATCAGAGGCAATCAGACAACAATGGAGTATAGAGATTGACCAGTTGCTTTCTCTGTCAACTTGCTCGAAGTCGATGCCCTTATCAATGATCCTGTTGTTTCCTTTGGCAGTTCGGTAACGGGAATAAGAAATCCATAGTTGGTTGTGAAGGATTCTTGTCAAGAGAAATGGGAATATGAGGAAGTTGGCAAGGCCCCTCTCGTTTCCTGCTTTCGTCGCCCATGAATAAGCGCTGTGAACCACCCACGGGGCCAAGATCACGTACTATTACCCAAACATGCAAAAACGGTGTGAAAAATCATCAATATTTCCAACCCAAAGGAAAATGAAAAATTGAATGAATTAATCTTAACTCATGCAATAAATAATATTGTAGAGAAATGAAGCCTGGATACCTTGAAGTTCCCAAGTGATTCCCATGGCCAGTTAGTGAGAATCCCAGGTTTCGTAGCCATGTTTAATGATCTCTCTCTCCTCTACCGTTTCTTCTTCTGTATCTTTTGTTGTCTAGAATACCCAATCATTTTATAGACCATCGAGAATTATTTATATTTACTTTTACAAAATTATATCGATAAGATTTCATTAAAAAATAAAATTATATCGATCAGATTTCGTTAAATCATTTAATTAACATTTATCATATGTCTGATTTTTTATGAAATTGTATGAATTAGTTAACACCCTTACAAATTGAACCCAAAATTGGTAAGTGGTTATGACCAAACATAAATATATATCAAAAATATTATTGAAGATTTGAAGTATAAATTAATTAAAGATATATTAGCACGAAAATCAGATTTTTTGGGCCCATTTTTCATGCGGTTAGG
>NW_017234850.1:0-25387 GCF_000208745.1 Theobroma cacao | reverse complement strand
CCTTAGTATTTCTTTTATTTTCTTATTATATTCAAATAACCGTAATTTCATTTTAAATGAAGATTTTAGACTTTTAAACTCATTTTGAATATGAATTATGTGTTTTGTACTTGTATATTACGTTTTAGCCAGTTTCGAAATTTTTGAGAAAAAAATGACCAAAATATCCTGTGTGGCAAAAAGTTTATTTTGATTGTTTTTGATCTAAAATAGTATATATTCTCTAAAAACTCGATATTTAACAATGATTGCTCACAGGAAAGGAAAGAAACTGATATGTAAGCCTTGCGGGGTTTCGGTTGGCATTCCAGATAATGAGTGTCAATCGGAACGTCGAGACGATTGTCATGGGCCTGAGGGAGGTTCCGGGTCATGACAATTTTCCATCTCAAGCACAATTAAATCCACCGAAATGTACAGCTTCCCAACTTTAATCAAAACATCTTTTATAATCCCAATGAGGTGTCGAATCGATCTGTCTACTAACTGCAAGGTAACTGTAGTAGGCTGTAACTCTTTAAATCTAAGTTTCTTGGCAATATACAAAGCCATTATTTAAACACTAGCACCCAAATCACACAAAGCTTTAGAAAATTCAAAACTACCAATAGTATAAGGAATAAAAAGGCTCCCTAGATCCTTAAGGATTGGTGGAAGCTTGTTTTGGATTATAACACTGCACTCCTCAATACGTGCAACTGTTTCAAACTCTTCTAACTTCCTTTTTTTGGTCAAGATCTCGTTTAAAAACTTCACATAACTTGGCATGTTTTCTAAAGCTTCAGCAAAAGGGATATTAACATGCAACTTTTTAAATACCTCAAGAAATCTTTAAAACTTTTTGTCAAGTTTCTGCTTTTGAAAATGTTGAGGAAAAATTGGTGGAGATGGTTGTGAAGGCTTTATTTTTTTAGTTTCTTTTTTGGCAAGCTTAACTAAATTTTCAAAATTTAAATTTGTACCACTTACCTCTTTTCCACTTCTGAGTGTGATTACATTGCAATGCTCATGTCCTTCTTTTCTAGGATAGGATTCAGTGTCATTAGGTAAAGTACCCTAAGGTCTATTATTGATGGCTTTAGCTAACTGACCCAATTGTGTCTCAAGTTTTCCAATTGATGCCACTTGACTTTGAATGATGGTTGTTTCACTTTGAATGATGGCATCATTTTAGTTATGTAGGCATCATTCTTTGCCTTGAATTACATGAACATCTTTTCCATGGTTGGCTTTTCTCTAGTGTAAGAGCTTTAGCTTGTGGTGGAAACCCTAAAGAAAAATTTGGCTTAGGAGCTAATAAAGATGTTTGGTTGTTGTTCCAAGAAAAAATAATGTTAGTTTAGAAGTCTCAATGAGCAATATATCCAGAGGGGGGTGAATTGATATATTAAAAATTTCTTTGAAAATCTAAGTATAAAAAATCAAACCTTTTTTGCTCAAAAATATTTTCTAATATCAAAAACAAATTTCCACTAACAAATTACTAAGTATAAAAATAATGAATCAAGGTAAAATATTTGTCTTGAAATAAACATTAACTATGAAAGTTAAAGGAAAAATATTTTCCTAAGAGAAAAATAACAAATCAATATAAATCTATTTTCTTAAGGCAAGTAAAAATAATAAATAATAATGCGGAAACTAAAAAGAGACATAAACGATTTATAGCGGTTTAGCTTCTTCGATGCTTACATCCAGTCCTTTGGTAACTAAGGAATTTTGATTCACTATTAAGGATTCTTACTTTTTAATGAAAGCAATAACCCTTACACAATCTACAAAGAGATTTTTTCCTTTTTACATAATCAAGTTGTAATCTTTACAACGGCTTTTTACAAGAACAAGCAATAACTCTTGTACAATCCATAAAAGGATTCTTGTTTTCTCAAGGGATGAAGCGATAACTCATACAATCCATAAAAGATTATTGCTTTTTAAATGGGAAGCGATAATTCTTACAGGATAGCTTTCAAGGTTAAGCTAAAACCTTTACAAGATGTGTGTACAAAGGAGTAATAGCAAAGATTTGCCACACAAAGTTTGGATGTTAGAGATTTTAGCTTGGGTATAATGAGAAAAGAAATTTCAGCTTGATTGAAGCAAGGATTCAACTTTAAAAGCTTGGTGGAAGACTAAAAAAATACTAGAGAGTGAAGATAAGCTTATGAGTAGTCTTTCTAGGGTTTGAAGCTTTGGTTCAAGTCTTCTCTACTTCAAAATGGCTCAAATACATCTATTTATAGCTAAGGCAAGGTTTAGAGTTGTTAGACACAAGTTTGAATCAAATCTGGCTATTACTGAAGCTTAAGGGTTGACTACAACACTTTGGCGATCGACTACAATGCTCCTAAGGTCTACTATGTTTTTCAGATTTCTCAATTAGGACTTCCATAGTCGAGTGTAATCTTTTTTTAGTTGATCAACTTCTAGAGAGCATGCATTTTTTAAATTTGGGCTTTTGTAGTCGACTATGCCTCTCTTATAGTCGACTATGTCTATTTCCAGTTGACTTCCTTTGGCCTTGACTTGTTAGGGTCAACTATGCCTCTTCTATTGTCGACTATGGCTATGTAATCTTCACTTTTTCTTTCTTCTAACTTGTCAAGGTTGACTATGCTTCCTTTGTAGTCAACTATGGTCGGGTAATCTTCATGTTTTCCACTATTCAACCTTCAGATCTACTTGAGCTTCTCTAGGATTGACTTTTGGCTTATGTCTTGAGGTTTCCTTAGCTTTTCGATACTTCTTTTTAGCTACTTCCTTCTTGCCTTGTACCTGTATTCAAATAAACATTTCAAGACATGTTTGCTCTTGATTTCTTAGCTGAAAATGCTTTGTTTGAAAGCTTATAGAGTGTTTTCTAACGACGCATGGCTTTCCAAAATAATATGTAACCTTAGGGGATTAAAAATATATTTGAGACAATTTTAAATGCTTGACATTAAGTTCAAGAAAACATGTGATTTTTCTCAAATCAAAACATGGTATAACTCAAGGCTAACAATTAGGATGATTCCTCCACCCTAGATTATATGTGTTGGAATAAGGATTATTTTGTGGCTGTCTATTTCCAGCATAATGGGCTGTTTCAATGTAAATAGGACAATAGTCACTAGATTGTTCTTCCCCACAAAACTCACATGTGGAAAAGGGACTCTAAACGGTATTGACACCTAATGTATCAATTTTCTTGATGAAACTAGCCAATTGTGAATTCAAGACATTGATTGCATCAAGCTTATGAATACCATCAATTTTCCTTACCCTAAATCTTTCAAATGGCCATTGGTAATTATTTGAAGCCATCTGTTATCTGTTGTAGCAATTTATAGGCCTCACTAATGAATTTGCTCATAAGTGTACCTTAGCTGTAGTATCAATTGTGGTTTTAATTGGTCCTATCAAGCTATTATAAAAAGTATGAACTTGGAGCCATTTAGGAAACCCATGGTGAGGACATTTCCTTAGCAAATCCTTAGAATGAAGGCCCTGAATGAGAGGTATTGGATATTCTCGCAAGGACTTGTTTCTTTTTCCTAATTGGCCATTGTATCAGATTGAATAGAAGCTTGCAAATTTTCCCTCTTGAGTTTTCAAAAGGTTTTTTTAATTTTTGGATCAAAAGGAACAACTTCCAAATTTCTACCTTTTCGCATACAATGACTAAAAAATTCCTAAAAAAAAATTAAAATTTGAAGTAAGATTAAATTGCTTAGTATTAATATTAACAAAAATATAAAAATTAAAAAACAATTCTCTAGCAACAACGCCAAAAACTTAAACCCTAATTACAAAGCTATTAGGTAATTGGCAATTAATCTAATAATTTGATTAAACAATTTAATCAAGTCCTTAAGAAGCCCAATTACCTTAATTGTTTAATTTAATCAATTAGGCCCATACCTTAATTAAACAATTTAGGTAATTAAGCCTAGCAACTTAATTAAACAATTTTAATCAATTAGGCCTAATGACTTAATTAAAAATTTTAATTAATTAAGCCTAACAACTTAATTAAAAAAATTTTATTCAAATACTTGAGAAGCTCATAACATTTAATTTGACTAAGTCCAACTTAATCAACTTTAACGTTTTATTTTCAATATTCATTTTATGTGTGTGGCCCATTAGGCTTCTAATATGTTGATAATGAACTTAACACATAATTCTTAGAATTAGATAAATATAAACTACTTTAAATTTATCATTAATGAGATCAACTACCTAGAGTCCCCAGACCAAGATTGGGATCTAGCAATCCATCATAACCACCCAAATGTTAAAAGAGTCAAGATGGTTTGACTCAACCTTTTAGTGATCAGCCTTTCAATGTAATTCATTTCCTCATTACATATCTCGAAAATGATAAGAGCAGGTTGTAGTGTCTACTTTTATTGATCTCCATATTCGTTCTTGAACTTTGATCATTAGCTTTATAGAGACTTATGAAACTCCTTTCATAAACTCTAAATTGCATTGGCCAAGGACTTCAATAAGCTAATAGCAACTAAGAATTGTTAGGATATGTCCTTTGAATCACTTGAAGTGATGATTCCTATTTTGATCACTCATTGCCTTCATATGCTTTATGTTATACCCAAAAGCATCCTGTTTTGTCATCTTTGGAAATCAAAGCATAACACTCCACACATAAAAGTGACAACACATTGCCTAAACATATCATGTATGTTTGCACCTGAGCATTTGGCTCATTGGTTCGTGCATAATGCCCTTGCCTAAAGAGTAGGGTTTAGCCTAGCTTTTGCCTCTAGTTTCCATAATAGTCAAGTTTCCAAGCATTCGAATTTTATGAAACTAGTTGAGTAAGATCCATCAATAGCTTAAACATACTCGTGTAAAAGTGTGAGCTTGAGTGTGCTCAACAAGTCTTTGATTAAAAGAGCAGCCAGGTTATCTTGCTATATGGTGGAAGGCAACTTGGTCATGCATGGCATGTGACTCAATATATAATGAGGGATTTTGTTTTTTATTTTATTAAGGTATCATCTTTGCATGCATAGCATTTACTAAATCGCATAAAATAAATCTATGACATGCATACTAATTTGCACTTACATAGCATTTATTAAATTGCATAAAATAAATCTATCACATACAAACTACTTTAGATGATTATGGACTTTAACTATACTAATTCCCTTTAGCCATAAAAGGAAACTAGCTTGGTCAAACCTAGGGGATTATATATAAGAATCTTTGAAATCTGCTAGAAATCTTCTTGTCCTCTTTGGCGCCTTGGATCTCCATCGTCAATTTTTTCAAAATTCAATTCCTAATCTATCTTAATTCTAATTAGATTTGAATGTGGAAACCTCAAGTTACATTCGAAGGGAGTAAGATAAGGAAAGAATTTTACAAATCGAGATAAAAAGATAAAGTAGGACACACAAGCCCTATTTCAAAAATACTAAGGATATACATTCAACCATAGCATAATCATATTGGGCCTAAATCCATAATCATCCACATATATTCATCAATATGACTAAAATTTAAAGATAGGTCTCATTCAAATTTTTAATCATATGAGGAATTTGAGATTATCAATTTTCAACATTCGAATTTTGCCAATTTCAAATTTTTGGGTAACCATTTAATTCTATATATGGAAACTTTATTCATATACGATAAGTATTATTAATTAAAATTAGTAATTTATCCAGTCCTAATCTTATTAGGATTAGAATTAAATTTTGTTACGAATTAAAACATTTTTAGTTAGTTGTCCTAAACACTTTAGGTAACTTTTTTACTAATCCAATTTAATTAAAGATTGCATGTCTTCTATTACCTAATCTTCATTAGGTAATTTAGATCAAATCTAAGACAAGAAAATCTTGAATGTAATCTTAGTATCTTATTCAAACTTCCTTCCGTAATTAAAAGAAAATTATTCATGATGAACGACTTGCTTTCATTTATTTTTGACTTCCATAATTTTAGAAATCAAATTTCTTAATTTTTGGTATCAACAAAAAATTTTTAGATATCCTTAATTTAAGGAATCAAATTCCTTAATTCAAAATATTTGAATTTATTATCTTTATGGAACTATTTTTGTAATAATCCAATCAGGTTTTGAATATTATTGACTCCTATAACTTTAGGAATCAAATTCCATGATTTATGGGTGTCATAAATTAAATCCTGACATCCTTTATTTAAGAAATAAAATTCCATAATTCTAATTATGTCAAAATGATCTTTTATGGAACCTTTCCATCAATATTAAAATAGCCAATTTGTAATTTAAATTGTAGCAATTAAGTATGCAATTTAGGCAACTAATCAATGCCAAAATAGTGGCATTAGTTAGCTACAGCAGTATTGGTGCATTCAAAATTTTCAATTTTTATGGGCCATAAATTTGGGAATTTTAATTCCAATTTTTTTTTGGTTATCCAACATATGGAACAATTCTATATCAAAATTGCAGGATTTTTGAATGCAAATTGATTGGTCAAATCACCCTAAAACCGTGACTCATTGCTGTTGTTGGCAACAATGGTGCAATTATAGTTCTATACTTTAAAGTGGCTCCAAATTAGGGAATTTAATCCCTAACTTTTTTCATGGTTAGCTAACGTATGGAGCCTTTCCTTATTATTTTTTCATAATTTTGGGATGAAGATAAGCTGCCCAAAAAATTCAAAAACCATGACCTATGTCTGCTAGACATAGTTACGTTTTCAGCTGCTTAGGTGGTACTGACAATGCCAAAATCCTAGGGATCAAATCCTTTGATTTTTGAACTCTGAATTTTGGAAATATTTGAACCCTTTCAATACTTAAAATTTCAGCAAATAAGTGTAACTAATTGCACAAATATAGGCTTTTTTTATGTTGCCAGAATTTGTCAAAATCATGGCCTGAAATAGCAGCAGGAAACAACTATTTCAGCCATAATTTTGTGGCTATTGCATCACCGTTCACCTTTGGCCGACAATCCCTCTTTGAACTATTCCAAAGTAAATTGCTTCCATGATTTTTCTAGAATTTTTCAAGGCCACTAGATACCTTTTTAATACTAAAAACTAAACCATAACAACTGCTAGACGTAATCAAATTTTGCCCTTTAAATTGCCCCAAAACATCATGAACTTGAATATGATTTCATGAATTTAATTTGTGCATCTTATGCATTTCTTAATCCAGCCAAATCAAGACACTAAAACTAATATTAGTATATCCAAAATTAAGATTTAAATTCACTAATTAAATCTGTCCAGAAAATTACAACAACTCTAAAACAGATTTTTAAAAAAATTAAATCCTTACTAGCTTAAACCTGAACACCTAACATCAAATATAAACATTGAATCAACAACAATGAGACATCATTTGTATTAAAAGAAGCCAAGGGAGGCTCTGATATCACTATTGAAATGGCATGAAACTCAGAAATAACAATTATCATACGCAGCGAAAAATAAAAATTTAAATGTACTATGCCATGCTGCTACCCATGGATCCCTTTGGTGGTTTTAATACAAACAAAACTAGAAAAAAAAGTAATAAAAAATAACATTACCTTTATAAAGTGATGTGGCTATCACGATGGTACCTCTTCCTTGTCTAACCCATGAACACCACAAAGGGAGCAAAAAACCTGAGCCATTCAAATGCTTGGCCTCCAATGGTTGCACACATGGTTGCACTTGAACCTTCACAAGGAGGGAACTTTCTTAACTATGCATTTGCGCTAGCTAGGTGGACAATAACTTTTTCCCTCCACACAATCACGTTCTTCCTAATCAAATCACAAAGTTAGAAAACTATTTTTGAAGTCACCCAAGAAAGTGTGCAACTAGGCTTTCTTGTTAGTTTTCTAATGCCTAAAAAACTTGTGTGTTTCACTTCTATTATGAGGAGTAGTTGAAAAGTGATATTTATATCTTGGTTAATTAACTTCTTAAATTTCAAATAATGACTCATATTATGACCCCTTATAATATTGGCCTAACACTTAATTAAACCCTTTTAATTAAGTCATTGTAAATTAAAATTAAATTAAATATACTTTATTTGTTTACAATTAAGCCTTTATTATTATAGCTTATTATAATATTGGCCTTATATTTAATTAAACTATTTTAATTAAGTCCTTAGTAGTTAAAAGGTTAGTGTATGATTAAAGTCCAACTTAAATCATCACACTCCTAATTTGATTCATAATCCAACCTATTGTGTAGACCCATTAGGTTCCTAACATGTTGACAATGAAATTGAATTATAATTTTTATTAAATTAATTAATTCAATTTCATTGATCAAAATTGACATCTAGCAATGCATCATGGCTACCCAATTGTTAAGAGAGTCAAAGGGTTCTTTGACAACTTTTCAATGTACAGTCTAGCAATGTAGTTCATTCCCGCATCACATATCCAATAAATGATAAGAGCATGATGCAATGTCTACTCTTATTGATTTCCATATTTATTTTTGAAGGTAGATCATTAGTTTTATAAAGACTTATGAAACATTTTTCATAATCTCCAAGTTGTCTTGGCCAAAAACTTCAACAAGCTAATATCAATCAAGAGTTGTTAGGATATGTCCCGTAAATCACTTGGGCTAATGATTCCTTTCTTAACCACTCATTTACCTTCACATGCTGTCAATTAAAATTCTACTACGCAAGTATACGTATCGAATAGACAGTATATTAGCAAACAGAGTATCGATCCCACAGAGAATTTGTCACGACCCGGAACCTCCCTCAGGCCCATGACAATCGCCGCAACATCCCTGATTGACACTCATTATCCGGAATGCCAACCGGAACCCCGCAAGGCTTACATATCAGTTTCTTTCCTTTCTTGTGAGCAATTGTTGTTAAATATCGAGTTTTTAGAGAATATACACTATTTTAGATCAAAAACAATCAAAATAAAATTTTCACCACACAGGGGTATTTTGGTCATTTTTTTCTCAAAAAATTCGAAACTGGCTAAAACGTAATATACAAGTACAAAATGCATAATTCATATTCAAAATGAGTTTAAAAGTCTAAAATCTTCATTTAAAATGAAATTACGGTTATTTGAATATAATAAGAAAATAAAAGAAATATTAAGGAAAATATTCTATTTTCTTATAAAACAATATTTATAGAGTTATACTGAATAATTTTTATAGCGTAAAAGCTAAATAAATTTATACATACTGAAATACAGTAAGCCAAAATATTTAATTTAATTTACAATAACAAGAGGGCCTTCGAATAAACAAAAGTAAAGAGGGCTGTGAACCTACGGTTTGGAAAATGCAGATCCAATGGTAGTCCTCGATGAGATCAGCTATCTACAGTCTATACTGAACCTGAAATGGGTGGAAAGGAGTTGGGTGAGATTTTGCAATCCCAATGAGTAAACAGACATTATCATAAATATCTAAAGGCGAGTAAAATGGAGGCAAGTTTAAACAACAAATTTCAACCCATTTCATAATGTTTTCAATTTATTTCTTAAACCATAAAATATTTGTAATTTACCAAAACAATTGTTAAGGCTTATGTCTTTTATTAAAACAAGGCTCAAGCCAAAACTAATCCTCGGGGATACCTTGGCCGAGGCATCTAACCGAGTCCGCCAAGGGTGTTAAAATATTCACACGTGAAACACATTTTTATTTTTAAAACCAGCCGTTCCTTGGCGTTGGCCGAGTTACACATTCACGTGGGGGTTCGACGTGAAGTGAGCTCTAATACTACCCCAGGAGTTACCCTCCTCGCCTCTACAACCGGAGTAACTATATAACTGGGTTTACCGTGCCCCTCTAATAGGCAGTCCACGGAAACCCGTCACTGCAGTGACTAACCCACCAATTTTAATAAAATTTCGACAGTATAACGTGGCTTTTATTTATTTATCCAGCCTGCATAGTAAAACAACTTACATAAATTTCCCAATGCATTCACAAAATATAGCCACATATACTCATTTCTCATAAGCCATTCCTAGGAAAATATATATTTTTCAAGTCAATTTGTAGCCTCCAATTACTCAATTTCATAATCAATACAATATATTTTTATTTGTCACATTTATTCCTAAAACATCAAAAATCCCGTTTTAATCTCGTTCTCATTTCATAAAATACATAAAGGGCATTTAAAATAAACTCTAGATAATTTACAATAATAATAAGTTTACTCACCGTTTGTACAAACTAAAAGCTTTCTAAGCGCCCCGATCACTACTCGTCGGGTACGACTTCTTTGCCTTTTCCGGAAGGCTCTCCTCCTAGACACATTACAAAAATTTACACAATTCATCACATTGATGCTAAATCACTATATAATTAACTTAAATCCTATACTAATGCATGGTATGAAATGCAATAGCCTAAAACGGCTTAAACGCGGTATTAACCTATTTTTGGCACTTTGCCCGATAAATTGCTAACGCGCTCCATTTTAGCTCTAAATCATCCCATTCTCTCTCCAACATTTCTAACCATTAAATATCAGCCAATAACCTTCTAAAAACAACAAAATCAGCTCACTCCCTTCCTTGGAAAATTCGGCCAAAAATGGGACATTAACTCGGTTAATTTTCTACTTTGTTTTTCTATCACGTTTAATCGTTTTTCATCATTTTCTCTTCATTTCCCTTAGAATAAAATCAATTCATCATCATTGTACAGCATTGAGCATCCAGCCAAGAGTGGGTATTGTGAAAATTTAATGATTTCTTGCCCAATTTAATTTCTAAACACATTTAACTAACTAAAACTATCAATTTAACTAAAAATCAAAACCTAAAAATTTCAATTTCTCTCCCCTAGAATTTCGTCCAGCCCTTGATATCACTTTTTGATCTCTCTCCTCAAGCATGCTAAATGGAAATAAAGGCATAGGAAAGGTAGAAATCAAGCTAAAATCGAAAAATCTTACCGTTAGACGCGTAAACGGTCGAAAACCGCGAATTTCCCTTTGAATTTTCTTGTTTCTCTTTGGTTTTTCTTTTTTTCTTCCTTTCCTCTCTATTTCCTCTCTTGTTCTTCCTTATGGCCGGCCAGCACTCAAAATTTGGGTTTAAATGGGCTGACTTTTCATTAAAATAATATTATTTCATTAAAAAATGCCACATGTCACTTTCCCATTGGCCCATTTTTAAAATTTCATCCATTTGTTTCCAAATTTTCACCATACACTTGTCTCATATATTCATAGCTTAGATAAAATTCTCAGACTCATCCAAAGTCTCGGTGGAGTAATTTTTGAAATTTACACTTTTGCCCCCGTAAAAGTCAAAAATTACATTTTTGCCCCAAAAATTGAAAAATTGCCCATAGACATATTTTTCATCCCTTATACTCATACCATTCTCCAATTTGTCAAATTTGATCTAAATTCTCTCAAAATCTCAAATTTTGTCCGTGGGTGGCAAAATTACGATTTTGCCCCTACACTCCAAAAATCACCAGAATTAAACTTTTTCACTTCCTATCATTAAATTATACTCCAAATAGTTAATCTTGGTCAAAAATTTCACTCCATGATCAAATTATTATCTTAGGTGGCAAAATGACGATTTTGCCATTGAATATCAAAATTTCTAATTTTACCCCAAATGAACCCTCGAACTCAGAACAATCATTTTTAGTCATTCCTGGACTATAAAATATTAAATTTCATCATACAATTCCTATTTGAACTAGTTCGAGGTTAAATCAATTTAAGTGTACCGTTAGGTACAATATCGGGTTTCGTTTATTCTTAGGTGCTTTTCTAGCGTAATAACATGCTACTTAATGCATGTATGTCATGACATGTATTTATAGGGTCGGGTTTTACAAAATTGATCTAAAATTTTACTAAGTACTAAAATTAGAACAAATTAATCTTATGCAAACACTCAAAATTAATTGATTAACTAAAACTAATTAAGTAAAATTTAAACTAACAAGAAAAATCAAAATAATAATAATTTGAGTAAATATCAAACCAAACAAGCCTAGAATTACAATATCCCTCACACTTCATCTAAATCTTACCTCTCTTCCTTAACTTATTTCAATGAGTTGAATTGCTAACCTAAAGTCCAAAATTATTTATAAAGGTCTCCCGACTCATCTTATAAAAATATCTATTTTAACCAAAACACTATATCCCTATGTGAATTGAAATTAAAATAGACTCATTAAGTTCAGGCTCTAATCTGGCTACATATGGCCTATAGGTATATTCTTATCCTATACGCAAATTAATTAATATGATTATATGTTATCCCAATTTTAGTCTATACTAAACTCTCATTCCCAAGTTTGTTTAGGTTCCCAAATCTGTTTAATTGGTGGCCAAGCAATTAAAAGCATTAAGAACAAATTGGAATAAACAATTATTTTCCCATTGACGATAAGTAAGAAAGAAATTAAAAATTTAGATTACATGTGAGTTCAATTGCAATCCTAGAAAAAGAAAATTAGCTACTCATGATTGCAAAGACAAATAACATTATAATAATTTCAACCATTGAGAGTAACAAGAAAAATAAAAGCCAAGGAAGAAAACAAAACAAATATTTGCTGCCTTGCTCTCTAGGTTCCAACCTCAACTTCTAGCTTTTTGAGTCTCTCAAAAGTCTTCTCACCTCATGTTCTTAAAAATATGCTATTTATACTAATAAACTTAACTTATAATTCCCTAAGTTGAACTATGATTTAATTGCGCTTAAAAGTGCAATAAAAGGCCCAAAAAATCGATTGTCAGTCTTTAAAAATTTCCATTCTCGGCACAATATATCCATCCATTTTTTGACGTGATTTTCTCTATCTTTGAAGTAGAACTTGGTAAAGTGGTCTCATGAAAATTGTAGCTCTATCTCTTAGCTTTCCAATGGTCCAAGATTTGCATCATTTGGAGTTCTGTAGCACAAGGTATGTCTAAAACATGGAAGCATATGCAAACAAACTTCTAGGCCTTTCAACACCTCACTTTCCAAAATTAAGCCTAATTCTTTTAGTTTCTATGAAAAATATAAAAAATAATAATAATAAGCAAATTAAAAGAAATAACATAAAATTAAAATAACTCACTTAAAAATAAACTAATTATAGAAACAACTAAAAATAACTAAATTAAAATTAAAAATTGAGGACTTAGCTAATATTTAATAACAAACTTGGACTAAAATAATTCTATAAAATAGAATTATCACATGTTTCATGTTATACCCAAAAGAATCCTACTTTGACATCCTTGGTTAGGCACTCGTAAGGATGAAATCAAAGCATAACACTCCACACATAAGACAACTTGGTGTCTTCAGTCTAGGGAGTATTTACACATTTGACACATGGGAAGTATTGCATAGACACTTGAGTGAAATACCAAATGCACTTCTTATGGCAAGTCATGTTCAGTGAACTTTCTCTTTTAGGCAAACTCCTACATTTAAGTTTCAAGTATCTCTATACTTTAACCAATGAGATCGATTGCTTACTTTCCAAGTAAGAAACATAGAATGTACCAGTCTTGTCAAGCCCAACTCTATTATATACTTGCCATGTCATTCATGTACTTGATAGCATGTCTGCATACTTGGATGCCTCGAAAAATTGTTAAAAGTTAGTATCGTACCTAGTGGTACAATTAAATCGATTAAAACCTCAAACTAGTCCAAATAGAGATTTTAGGATGTATTTGAGAGTTATTGAACCTTAGAATGTCTTAAAATGGTGATTCGGAGTTCGAAGATTAATTTGGAATCCAATCGAGAATTTTTATAACGTAGCGACAAAATGGTCATTTTGCCACCCGAGAGCAAAAAAATTAGAATGTTGGACGAGATTTTTGACCAAGTTTGACTATTTGGAGCATAATTTGAATATGAGAAGTGAAAAAAAGAATTTCAATTCTGACATTTTTTCGAGCATAAGGGCAAACCGGTCATTCCATGTGTCCATGAGGACGTAATTAGAATTTTTGAAATTTTACACCATTGTGACACTTGTCAAGCCGATGAATTTCACCTATTATCATTTTTATACTTTGAATAATTAAGGTATTATATGTGGTGGTAAGAAAATGCTTAATAGTTAAGTTTTAACCATGAACCATTCACACGTTGACACGTGTCAAGCTTGAATTCTTTTATAATTTTCTTTATAAACCAACATAAACCTTTCCCAATTCTTCTTTCATTGCTGTGCAAGCCAAAGAAAAGGGGGGAAAGAATAGAAACAACCCTTGAGGAAGAAAATTCAAGAGAAATTCATCGATTACTGAAAAACGAAGCGATCTGAGGTAAGATTTCGCGATTTTAGTTTAAGATTCACCTCTTCCATGCTTTCTTTTTCATTTCTATGGTTGAAACCCAAACTTTCATGAAGGAAATCATGTTGGCCGAATCAAGGGGAGGGAGGTTTTGATGATGGTTTTTGTTAGATTTCAAGCTATCTAGGTGTTTTTAGTTGTTTTGTGATATTCGGTATGAAAAACAAGCAAGAAAACCACATGTCCTTCACTAAACCCTTCTTGGCCAAATTTAATAGGAGAAGTATTGATGATGAATTTTGTTATATTTCATATTATTTAGCTCGTATTTGATGATTTATGGTGTCAGATATCAACAATGGTTATCGAAAAGTATAGTGCCTTTAGTAAATGACTTGAACGACACCAAGAAAATCTTGGTAAATGGACTTGAATTTGATTTCTAATGATATATACGGACTTATTGGACTGTGTTGACACTGATTAGCATTTTAGTTTGGAATCAGAATGAGTTTCGAATGTGATCATTTAAGTCACAATCAAGTTCATTGAGCTATTTTGGGTGTATTTGGAGTACCGAAAGTGCAATGAATCGATTTGGAGTTGAATCGGATGTTTTGGCTAATTAAACAGTGTATAGTGCAAGTTAGGTCGAATACCATTTCAGTCCAATAACAATTGAACCTACTTAGAACACCATCTTTAAGTGATTATTCAAACATTTCTCATTCAATTTCATGCATTCATATAGAGCCTGAAATAGTTTTATAACAGTTCGGCACAAATGTATTGAATTACTTGTTGTGTATTAGGTATAGGTGGTGAGCCCTCTAGTCAGGGTAAGGATATCGTACTCGAGGACCAAGAGTAGGAGTACTCCCGTTATGGTGAGTAATCAGACTATCATCTTAACTATCTAAAGTAGTTTATACTTGTTTTTATGATTTTATAGAATAATGAACTTAAATTGTAAACTATTATGTTTTATAACTAAAGTGTTGGTTAAATGAAATGAGATTCATAATTTGGTTTGAAATTGAATCCTGGTTTTGAAAATTGAGTAAGTGGAGACTATATACTTGTGTTATATAAATGTTTTGACTATTGTTAGTTATGCCGACCCTGTTTTGTAATAAATGTATCGGCATAACGGGATTTGTAATTGACATATGGTTTGAATTGATGGCTTATGACAATGTGATGGCATGAATGGCTGGATTTGTGTTTGTGTGGAATATACGAACTGTTTTGTTTTACCTTGACAGGCTGGGTAATATCATATTAGCCATGTCATACTGTTGAAATTTTTATAGATTTGGTGGGGTAATTGATTAGTTTACTGCAATGGGCGGGTTTTCATAGATCGGCCTATTAGAGGGGCATGGTAAATCCCATCATATTTTACCTTAGTATGAGAGGCAAGGAGGGTATCTCTTAAGGTAGTTTAAAGTTCACTTCATGACGAACCACCACGTGAGGGTGAAAGTTAGCCAACGCCAAGGAACGGCTGTGTTTTAAACGTAAAAACATGTTTTATGTGTATATGTTATTTTAATAGCCTTGGCGGACTCAGTTGGATGCCCTGTGCAAGGTGTCACCGAGTACAAGTTTTGGCACAAACCAAGTGTTTAAGAGAGTCATAAGCCTTATTGATTTTTTTTTATGAAATGTAACTGTTCTATATGGGTTGAAATGAGTTTTAATGTTATGAATCATAATATAATGAGATGTTTTAATTGTCTCCATTTACTCGGCTTTAGATGTTATAGATGATCTTTACTTACTCACTGGGTTTATAAAAGCTCACCACCCTTCTTTCACCCATTTCAGGCTTAGGCCAGTCTGTAGACCGTCGATTTATCGAGGGTTTGCTTTTGGATTCGCACCCTTAGAAATCATGGGTTTACAGTTGTGTTTATTTTTGTTACTTTGGGGCTCACATGTCATTGTAGAATATTTTTGTATGCCTTGGCGCAATGTGGTATTATATATACGAATTTATTTTGTTATTACTTTTCATTAACTATTTATGTAGAATTTTATAAATATTGTTTTATATGAAAATGAAATATTGTATTCAATATTTTTATTTAGTTTGATTAGCTATAATTTCACTTTAAATGGATGGTTTAGATACCTAAATTTATTTTTAGATATGAAATGTATATTTTCATTTATATATTATATTTTTAGAAGGTTTCGAAAATTTTGGGTAAAATGACCAAAATACCCCTGTGTGGTAGAAATTACTTTTGATTGACTTTGATTTGAAAATAGTTTGTATTTCTTTAAAATATAATATTTTGTAACTGCTGCTCACAGGAGAGGCGGAGAACTGATGCTAAAGCCTTGCGAGGTTTCGGTTGACATTCCAGGTAAGGTATGTCTATAGGGACATCGTGGTGGTTGTCACGGGCTCGAAAAGAGTACCGGGTCGTGACAAGTCCTTAGGTATCATTGATGTCCAATTTCAAAGATACATCATCTAGGAACATTTAGAGATAATGCTTTGATGTATAAGGATCTTATAATTGTAATCTATTACATATCTCTTGCAAGGCATATTAATCTCATGGACTTCATCCAATTAGACTTATAACCCATTATAATTAACATCTTATTGATGAAGAAAAACCTTTACTCATTCAACATGAATGATATTGTTGTATGATTGGAATCAAGCCTTAACCAATCCCAATGGATGCAAGGCTCATCCCAACAATTTGGACTCACTAATGCACTTGTAGCATCTATGGACTTAATGAACAAGGTGTTTCGGGTGTATTTGGATGGTTTTGTGGTTGTGTTCATAGACACCATATTAGTGTATTCTAAGAGCTTGGAGGAACATGCACAATATTTGATAATCATGCTTTAGACCTTCAGATAGAACCAATTGTATGCTAAGTTTTCAAAGTGTGAATTTTGACTGAATAAAGTCAATTTCTTGGGACACATTGTGTTTGAACAAGGGGTATAAGTTAATTCCAACAAGCTAGAAGTTATGGAGAATTTGTCATGACCCAAATTTCGGGCCATGACCGGCGCATGGGCCCAATGGACGTAATCCACTAAGCCCAAGCAAGCCTATTAATCTAACATGTATATCATTTCATCATAAACTGCTAAGTCATATTTCATAACTTATAATCGAAATAATACTACACATTGCCATCTCATACTGGCATACAAAACAAGTGTATATACGTTGTCTACAACATGTATCTTAACAATTTACATTAGGTTCATCTATACACAACAAAATAATACTTGACTTCCAGCGGAAGGACTCGGACGAATGTACAGCTACTGAATGCCGAGACACCTACCAAAAGATGGATACAAGTCTACAAGGACACTTTGTCCTAATTATCAGCTGCCTCGTGATCTGAAAACATGAAGTTGAAAACGGTGAGTATAAGCCCAGTGAGTGAACAAGGAAGGGAACAAGCAACAACAAGGGAGAAATTAAAAATCATGATGCACTTGTTTCAAAACAATGCAATTTAGTTCCATTCATATTAAAAACCCCTCATCAAGCCCTTAAATGATTAATCATTTGGAAATCATGAATCCATACATAACGAACCATTTGAAGAATGAAAGCTTCAATATTATGCAAGCAAGTCAAATATGACAACGAATCTCCGCTGTAATGACATTGGGATTATGTTATTAGCTGAACGAGGGTTTCTCAACTGGCCGAGGGTTTCTCACTAAACCTCCTCATTTTAAACTTAACTCATTTAGTCCTTAATGTTGGAAGTCCATGCTCATATATCGTAGCAAAGAAATTAAAAATAGGGCAACAATTGGACAAGATAGGAGGCAAAACAGAAAGTTTTTTGCTGCAGTGAAATTGTGACCCAAAAACAGAATGTTTCTCGCTGTAGCGAAATTCAGCTAATGAAATAGAGAGTTTCTTGTTGCAGTGAGATTCCTTTTCGCTACAGCAAGAAGCTACAATGACTATCTCGCTGTAGCAAAATTCATTCTCGCTGCAGCGAGAACGAGTTCTAGTGAAGACTCTCAAACCCGAGAGTTTCTTGCTGCAGCGTGAATGATTCTCACTGCAGCGAGATATAGGGCACCAAATGAAAATTTCCCTTTCTCCCAAAGAAAAACCACCTTGCTGAAATGTTCAAAACCAATAAGAAATACATAACAACTTTCCAAAGTTTAACATACCGAATTTCACATACATTACATCCATATACATAACTCATAAATTTCTTATAACACACATGTTTACGTATGTATACATATACATATACCCATCACCATCATGCACACCATCCCATTATTCCCAGCTCATTCGCACTCCCTACTAGTACATGGCTAGGTCATCACCGGGTTACGCGCACTCCCTAATCGCACATAACCAGGTCATCATCGGCTTATGCACACTCCCTACTCGCACATAGCCGAGTCAATATCATTACACAACAATGTATTCACATATATATATATATATCAACACAATGTGGTAGTGCATGAATCAATAATAGTCACATGTCACAACATGGAGACAATCTATCAAAAGCTTGTTCCCAAGGCACTTGTTTTTATGAAAAGCTTGATAATTTATTCAAATGTTTAGTAAATACATTATATCCCCAAAACAAGTTTTGAATGCAGTTCACTCACCGATTTATTATTAAGTCTTTAGCTAACTCTAATTCTCCTAATGATCCAATTGGAAGGATGGGACTTCATTAGAACCTAGGATCACATTAGCATAAGCAATAGGTCAATTCACACACTATGAACCCTAAAAGCTATCTCTTAGCTAGCTTTCAATTGCCACATTAAATGGCTATCTATGTTCACTATCTTAATTACTAAAAAGTAATGAACATACTCAACAATAAAACAGCTCATAATCCCAATTACTAGCCATTTTCTACAGCTAAAAATCAAGCTTAGTTCATCACTCACCCTAAGGCTCCTTTGTAGTCGAATTCTCTTTTAATAGCTTCCAAATCAATGGGGTAATTCTCTTTTTCTCTCTTTAGAATGCCCAACTAGTGAGAGAAAGTATGGAAATAAGATTTATCAAGGTTTTTGAAGTGAGAGAGTGAAAAAAAACAAGAGTTCTAGTCAAAAGGGCTCAAAAGTATGAAAACTAGAGCTAGAGAGAGAAAATCATGCAAGCTCCATATCAAGCTTCCATGGAGGTTGGAAGCAACGTGAAAGAGAAGAAGAAGAAGAAGAGAAGCTGCTGGAAAATGGGAGAAGAAGCTACTGGAAGAAAGATATTTATAGCCAATCTTATCCATTCCCTTAAAATTACCAAATTGCCTCTCCACAATTTAGCTTATTCTCCTCCAATCTTTTATGCAATCTTTTTGCTCTTTTGACACTAGGACAAGGTCCATAATGGTCTAGACATTCTCGGGTTCATGAAAACTTAAAATTTTAATCCGAGGTGAAAAATGACCATTTTTCCCCTACCGTGAAAATCACCAAAATTTTTGTTTCCTTTTCATTTTACACTTAATTTCACCATCCATTTATGCCTTAGGCCTACTTAGGCCATAATATTGTCTAAAAATCTTACTTTTATGGGTTTGGTAAGGAAATGATGAAATTACCCTTGATCAGGGATATCGCGTATATTACTAACTACGAGTCTATAAAGGTAAAGGTCTCATATTCTCCCCCACTTAAAGAAATTCGGTCCCCAAATTTAAATTCACTATAAGGTAACGTACCTCTAAATATCAAAGAGATGGGGATACGTTGTTCGCATTTCCTCCTCGGCTTCCCACGTTACTTCCTCGTTAGTGTGATTTTGCCACAACACTTTCACTGATGCTACTTCCTTTGAACGGAGCTTTTTGACTTACCGATTGAGGATAGCTACTGGTTGCTCCTCATAGGTCAAATCATCTTTTAGTTGGATGGTCTCATATTGTATTACATGTGATGGATCAGGATTATACTTTCTAAGCATTGACACATGAAATACAGGGTGAATATTTGTGAGGTCTGGTGGTAATGCCAAACGGTATGCTACTGCTCCAACCTTTTCTAAGATCTCGAAGGGTCCAATATACCGTGGGCTCAACTTTCCTTTCTTGCCAAACCTCATTACTCCTTTCGCTGGTGAGACCTTCAAAAATACATGATCCCCCACCTGAAACTCCAAGTCTCTTCGTCAGTTATCAGCATATGACTTTTGTCTACTTTGTGTTGTTAACATCCTCTGACGGATCATGCGTATTTTCTCTATGGTGTCCTCCACCAACTCAAGCCCTAAGAGTTTCCTTTCTCCCACCTCTAGCCATCAAATGGGTGACCTACATCTCCATCTATATAATGCTTCAAATGGTGCCATTTGGATGCTAGTTTGGAAATTATTGTTATAGGTAAACTCTACTAAGGGTAGATATTGATCCCACCTGACCCCAAGGTCTACCACACAAGCCCTCAACATATCCTCCAATGTCTGTATCGTCCATTTAGACTATCCATCAGTCTAAAGGTGGAAAGCTATGTTGAAGTTCAACTTAGTGCCTAACGGTTCTTGCAACTTTCCCTAAAACTTACTGGTAAATTGAGCTCCTCTGTCCGATACTATAGAAATAGGGATACCATGCAGTCGTACTATCTCATCCACATAAACTCGAGCATACTGGGCAGCCCTGTAAGTAGTCTTAACCGAAAAAAAATGGGTTGACTTTGTTAACCGATTTACAATGATCCAAATCGAGTCGTAACCCCCACTAGTTCAAGGCAAACCCGTTACAAAGTCCATGGCAATATGCTCCCACTTCCATTCGGGCACTGGTAATGGTTGTAATAGCTCTACAGGCTTCTGATGCTCGACCTTAACCTGCTGACAAACTAGGCATTTGGAGACGAACTCAGCTACATCTCTTTTAAGTTCTTCCCACCAATACACCCCTTTCAAATCTTGATACATCTTTGTAGCCCCTAGATGTACCACATAGGCTACCATCTAAGCTTCCTCAAATATTTCTCTCCTCAGTCCATCCCTGTCCGGCACATAAAGTCTAGTTCCATACCTCAACACTCCATCTGTGCCTTTGGTAAACATTTTTCCTTTCTTTCCCTGAGGATCCTATAAGGCCTTAGCCACAAACTCATCTTTACTTTATGCTTCTTTGATCTTGTCCACTAAAATAGGCAGCACTCTAAAATGTGCTAGCAATGCATTTGTCTCCGCAACTTCCAAATGCACTCCCATGTCTCCTAAGCTATGGATCTGCCTAACCAAGGATCTCCTACCTATAGAAATATGTGCCAAGCTTCCCATTGATTTTCGACTCAAGGCATTCGCCACTACATTGGCCTTACCGAGATGGTAAAGAATAGTACAATCATAATCCTTTAGCAACTCCATCCACCTACGTTGCCGTAAGTTAAGATCCCTCTGCTGAAATATATACTTTAAACGTTTGTGGTCCGTATATATCTCGCAAGTCTCACCATACAAGTAATGCCTCTAAATCTTTAAGGCAAACACGATCGCTGCCATTTCCAAATCGTGTATGGGTAATTCTGCTCATGCCTTTTAAGTTGCTTGGATGCATACGCAATCACCTTCCCATGTTGCATTAATACACACCCTAAACCAACCCACGATGTATCACAAAATACCGTATAACCCCTTTTGCCTTGAGGTAGGCTTAACACTAGAGCTGTGGTGAGACATGCCTTAAGCTTCTCAAAACTATCCTCACAAGCATCATACCACTCAAATTTTGTATCCTTACGTGTCAGCTTAGTGAGAGGGGTGACTATTTTGGAGAAGTCTTTCACAAAGCGACGATAATAGCCAGCCAAACCCATAAAGCTTCTAATTTTCGTAACTGATGTTGGCCTTGGCCATTTTTTCACTGCTTCAACTTTCTTTGAATCAACTTGTACCCCGTCCTTAGATACCACATGTCCCAATAATGCAACGCTTTCAAGCCAAAACTCACACTTGGAGAACTTGGCATACAATCAATGTTCTCTCAAAATTTGGAGCACTATCTTAAGATGCTGCTCATGCTTCTCCCTACTCCTTGAGTAGATCAAGATATCATCAATAAACACTACCACGAACTTGTCCAAATAAGGCTTGAGCACTCGGTTCATCAAATCCATTAAGGCTGCAGGAGCATTCGTGAGCTCAAATGACATCACCAAGAACTCATAGTGCCCATACCTTGTTCGAAATGCAGTCTTGGGTATATCTTAGAGAAACATTGTGCTCCTTGTAGTTGATCAAATAATTCATCTATTCTAAGGAGAAGATACTTATTCTTCATTGTCACTTTATTAAGCTGTTGATAGTCAATGCACAGCCTAAGTGACCCATCTTTCTTCTTCACAAATAACACCGGTGCCCCCTATAGGGATACACTAGAATGGATGAAACCTTTATCCAACAAATCTTCTAGCTGATCCTTAAGCTCTTTAAGCTCTGCAAGTGCCATTTTATATAGGGGTATTGATATAAGTCTAGTGTCGGGAATTAAATCTATGCAAAATTCAATCTCTCGCTTGGGAGGTAAACCCGGTAATTCCTCTAGAAATACATCCATGAACTCATTCACCACCAACACTTGGCTTACATCTCCAACCTTCACCTGAGTATCCCTTACCATAGCTAAGTAACCTATACAACCCTGTCGTAATAATCTTCTGGCAGATAAGACCGATATCAAATCGGTTGGAGCATTACTCCTATCCCCCTAAATGCTAAACGATGGTTCACCGGGGAAATCAAACTAACCAATTTATGATAGCAGTCCACACTAGCATGGCAGGGTGATAACCAATCCATCCCCAAGATCACATCAAAGTCTAAGGTGTCGAACACCACTAGATTCACAGAAGTGTCTTTGTCCTTGACTCGCACTACACAAGACTCATATTCCCACCCGACCATAAATACCTCCTTTAAAGGAGTAGACACGACTAATTGTTCCTCTCTCATAACACGATCTTTATCCAAACGAGATGCAAAACACGGAGAGACAAAAGAGTGGGTAGCACCAGGATCAAATAAGACTCAAGCATTCATATTACAAACTGAGAGTACACTTGAGACCACTGCATTAGATGTTTAGGCCTCTTGCTGTGTTAAAGCAAACACCCTTGCTTGGCCTCTACCGGCAGAACTCTGATGTTCGGATCCAGATGGCCTACCCTGAGAGGAAGTACCATAACCTCTACCTCTGGATCCACTAGCCTCTGGATCCGATGGAGCAGCAACAGAAGGAGCAAATGAAACTGGCTGGGTAGAGCCACGAGTAGAATCTGGTGATTGATGTGCCATCGGACAATCCCTCATAATATGCCCAAGTTGACTGTACCCGTAACAAGTTCTTGTAGTAAGGAAGCATCGTCCACTATGTCATCTCCCACAAGTATCACAAGAACGGGTGACTTGACTACCTTGTCTAGAATCTTGCCGTCTCCTAGAACTAAAAGTTCTTTGTCCCACCCCAACATTAGCACCAAGAGAGTCACTCCCCCTCCGAGGCAATCATGAGTCCTTCTATGGACCTTGACTGCTAGAAGATGACATCCCACTGCTAAAATCTCTACGGCCTTGATAACCTTCTATCTTGGCCCTTTTTGCTCTATCCCTCACAACTTTACTCTCATTGGTCCTCATCTCGATGCGTTGAGCATAATCCACTACTGCAAAATAGGTAGTGAAATCTCGAGATGCCACAGCCCTAAATAATGGCTCCACTAGCCCATCCATAAACCTTTGAATCTTCATCTCCTCAGTAGAAACAAGATAGGGCGCATAACAAGCCAGCTGCATGAACTTGATGTCATACTCGGACACCGTCATGCTCGAAGTTTGTACCAAAGTCTCAAACTCTCTGGCTCTAGCATTACGTACACTGAGTGATAGGAATCGATCCAAAAAGGTTGCACTGAACTCGCTCCAAGCCAACGGTGCTGCATCCGTGGGTTTACCTCTACACAAAGAGTTATACCACTCCTACGCCACATCCTCTAATTGGAAGGCGGCTAGCTCAACTGACTGAACACTAGAACATCCCAAAGCTTTACAAATCTTCTCCATCTTATCGAAGAAAACCTGGGGTTTCTCCGATGCATAAGACCCTGAAAATGATAGAGGCTTGAGCTTAAGAAAATAAGGAAGAGAAATATCTATATGTCCCCTCTCAACCTCATGATGTTGACGATCGGCCTGTCCTTGGGAGCTAAGGGATTCTTGTACTGTAGGTCTCCCCTCTACTACCCTTTGTATATCCTCCATATGGGTCGTCATCATCTCTACAACCCGATTGACTCCCTGTAGGCCTGTCGCCAAATCCTCGATGGTAATACCCCTAGCTGGGTGTCTATCTACATCACCTAAGGACTGTCCCTCATCTCACCTACTCACAAGCATATCCGCCCTCACCGGCCTAGTGGCCCTGCCACGTCTACTTCGGCCCCTCAAGGTGGATGCTTGTGGCCTATCTGTCCTCTCATTAGGGGCATCTTGCTCCCCCATCCGTCTTGAGACGACTCGTTTCTTAGGCGGCATTCTTTCCTAGACAAGAGCAAACACCTGTTATTAACACATTTTATAATCATAATTAAGGCAAAAGGTGGTTTCTAAGATAGGGAATCTATACGGTCATTTGGTTGTAAAATGTACTGCGGTTCACACTTCACAACTAGAGTTCCCACATAAAGACCCGACTCTTTGCTAGACCAACAAAAGAAACTCTCAGGACCTAGACAAACCTAGAGCTTTGTGTGAGACCCTGTCAAACTCGATTAAAACACGGTATTGTACCGAGTGGTACAACTAAGTTAAATCGAGCCTTGAACTAGTTCAAATAGAAATTCTAAGAGGAAATTGAAAATTTTGAAACCCACAGAACGACTTAAAATAGTGATTCGGAGTTCAAAGTCCAATTTGAAGTCCATCAGGAAAATTGTTTGATTAGAGATAAAATGGTCATTTTACCATTTGATGATTTAATGGAGATTTCTAGCCAAGATTTGATCACATTTGACCAAGAATGATTATATGAAATATAATTATGATTATTGGAGTATAAATGATGTTTAGCAATGAAAAATTTTGTTTCCCGGTATTTTTGGAGCACAAGGGCAAAATGGTAATTTTACCACTAGAGGACTAAACGAG
>NW_017234849.1:23765-26003 GCF_000208745.1 Theobroma cacao | reverse complement strand
TCCTTTCCACCCATTTCAGGTTCAGTATAGACTGTAGATAGCTGATCTTATCGATGACTACTATTGGATCTGCATTTTCCAAATCGTAGGTTCACAGTCCTCTTTACTTTTGTTTATTCGGGGGCCTTCTTGTTATTGTAAATTAAATTAAATATTTTGACTTACTGTATTTCAATATGTATAAATTTATTTAGCTTTTACGCTATAAAAATCATTCACGTATAACTCTATAAATATTGTTTTATAAGAAAATAGAATATTTTCCTTAATATTTTTTTTATTTTCTTATTATATTCAAATAACCGCAATTTCGTTTTAAATGAAGATTTTAGACTTTTAAACTCATTTTGAATATGAATTATGTGTTTTGTACTTTTATATTACGTTTTAGCCAGTTTCAAAATTTTTGAGAAAACAATGACCAAAATACCCCTGTGTGGCGAAAATTTTATTTTGATTGTTTTTGATCTAAAATAGTATATATTCTCTAAAAACTCGATATTTAACAATGATTGCTCACAGGAAAGGAAAGAAACTGATATGTAAGCCTTGCGGGGTTCCGGTTGGCATTCCGGATAATGAGTGTCAATCGGGACGTCACGACGATCGTCATGGGCCTGAGGGAGGTTCCGGGTCGTGACAATTCTATTGGTATCAGAGCTTTTGGTTTTAAAGATAAGAGCTTTTGGTTTTAAAGATAAAAGCTTTTGGTTTTAAAGATAAGAGTTTTTGGTTTTAAAGTGGTTTTAAAAATTTACAGTGTCAGTGCGGCCCCGGATTAAGTTAGGTTAGGTTGAATAGAATGCATGCATTTTCATATAGAGCCTAAGGTTCCCTAAGCTTGCTCGTTTTCTCTTATAGATTATTATGCCTCCTCGACGCGGACGCCCACCTCTCACTAGATCGGTTGGGAGGGGAAAAGGTCGTTCTCAACGTCGTCAGCTAGATGCAGTAGGGGAAGAATCGGCTGCGTCTACCATTCGAGCAGCACCTACTGCTGAGCAGGCCGATAGTCCTCCACATCCTCCACCTCCTCCACCACCTACGGGTATTCCCACCATGCCTACTGAGGCAGCGCAGGCATTGGTAGCTTTCTTTACCGCAATGGCTGGTGGAGCTCCGACTGGTCCAGTTCCACCTATAGTACCACCAGTTACTCCTTTAGTTTCACCACCAATACAAGATGTATCCATTTCCAAGAAGCTGAAGGAGGCTAGGCAATTGGGTTGTGTATCTTTCACGGGTGAGTTGGATGCCACGGTGGTAAAGGACTGGATTAATCAGATTTCAGAGACTCTCTCTGATATGAGATTAGACGACGACATGAAGCTTATGGTGGCTACGAGATTATTAGAGAAGAGGGCTCGTACTTGGTGGAATTCGGTGAAGTCCCGTTCCGCTAATCCTCAGACATGGTCTAATTTTCTCAGGGAATTCGATGGTCAGTATTTCATTTATTTCCATCAGAAAGAAAAGAAGAGAGAATTTCTGAGTTTGAAACAGGGAAATCTAACTGTAGAGGAGTACGAGACTCGTTTTAACGAGTTGATGTTATATGTGCCGGATCTGGTGAAATCCGAGCAGGATCAGGCCAGTTATTTCGAGGAAGGGCTCCGTAATGAGATTAGAGAGCGAATGACAGTGACTGGTAGGGAGCCGCATAAGGAGGTGGTATAGATCGCTTTACGAGCTGAGAAGCTTGCGACTGAGAATAGGAGGATTCAAATTGAGTTTGCAAAAAGGAGAAATCCTGGTATGTCTTCTAGTCAGCCAGTAAAAAGAGGCAAGGACTCAGCGATTTCAGGGAGTACTACTTCTGTTTCTATGACATCTCCTCGACCTCCATTTCCACCATCACAACAGAGACCTTCAAGGTTTAGCAGATCTGCTATGACTGGTTCTAGGAAGAGTTTCGGAGGTTCTGACAGATGCAGAAATTGTGGGAATTATCATAGTGGGCTATGTAGAGAGCCAACAAGATGTTTCCAATGTGGACAGACGGGTCATATTAGGAGTAATTGCCCACGGTTAGGACGAGCCACGGTAGTTGCATCATCTTCACCAGCTCGCACTGATATACAGAGGAGAGATTCTTCTGGGTTGCCACCGAGACAAGGAGTAGCCATACGGTCCAGTGTGGAGAGTAATACCCCGGCACATCCACCTTCTAGACCACAGACTCGTACCTCGACAAAAGTTTTCGCTGTGACGGAAGATGAGGCACAAGTCCGACCTGGA
>NW_017234849.1:6476-13905 GCF_000208745.1 Theobroma cacao | reverse complement strand
CATCTTATACTGGTCCATACCCTTCCTTTAATAGAGTTCCATTAAGAACTTAAACAATCCAAGGTTTACCTTCAAAGTCACTCATAACTTTAATCATTCATTGCATGCCCGTTAACATTTTAGCTCACTGACCTCTCTGGACATTATTTCAAAATCTCCCAATTATTGAGAACAATTCTTCACCTTAGTTAGTAAAATTATCAATTTCATGTATACATATGTACATGTATTTTCAAATGTCAACATCTCTCATTATGTATAGAGATCCATGTGTTCAAATGCCTTGGACTACATTCCCCTTTATTCATCCACATCCCAATCCTAGTTTCAATATAATAACTCTTATAGTGCATATCAACCTTCTTATTATACTTGCGTACAACTTCATATCATTCATATCTTTTCCAACCATATGCTTAAGTTTCCTTGTACTATATGTCATTGCATCACAATGTCATCTCCATTGAATTATAATCTATTATGCGTGTATGCTTTATAATCCTATTGATGCCTCAAAGATTTATCTCAACTTGATCATTGCATCTCATGCAATACCACAATTCCTAAGAGTCATCATTTTTCCTTGATTATCCTTCATATAATGTAGAGGCATGATTCATGCACATCCTTAGCATTTTCGAACTCCGTTTTCCACAATATGTATATTAAGAAAGTTTCATTACAATATTCCCTATAAACTCATTTACTATATTATTCTTGAAACCTTTATTTACATTCTCATCACTTAATATTTACATCTCTTATTACTATTTTATACCTATGTCTAACTTTTCACTCATTCTCTCTAGGTTGGACTCGTGCTTCGTCTTCCGCTACAGCAAAAACCCTTGTCGAAGTACGAGTCTGTGGTCTAGGAGGTGGATATGCCGGGGTGTTACTCTCCACGTCAGATTGTATAGTCACTCCCTATCTCAGTTATAGTTTAGTGGAATCTTTCCTTTGTATACTCGTACGGGCTGATGGAGATGGAACAACTACAGTGGTTTGTCCTAATTGTGGGCAATCACTCCTATAGTGACTTAGCTGATCACAATGAAAGCATCTTACAAGCTTCCTACATAGTCCGACGTGATATTTCCCACAATGTCTGCATTTATCAAAACCTCCGAAACTCTTCTCAGAAGTAGTCATCTCAGACTTACTAAATCTCGGATGCCTCTGCTGTGTCTGTGAAACTAAAGGTCGGGAAGATGTTATTGGGGCAGAAGTAGTACTTCTTGAAGCCATTGAGTCCTTACCCCTTTTTGGCTGCTGACTAGAAGATCCACTCGAATTCCTTCTCTTTGCAATTTCAGCTCGCATTCTCCTATTTTCATTTGCTAGCTTCTCATCCCTTAGAGCCATCTGTACCACTTCCTTACGTGGCTCCCTACCTATCATTGTCATTCGTTCTTTTATCTCATTACGAAATCCTTCCTCAAAATAACTAGCCTAGTCTTGTTCCAATTTCACCAAATCAGGCACGTATAACATCAGCTCGTTAAAACGAGCTTCGTACTCCTCTATTGTTAGATTCCCCTGCTTCAAATCTAAAAATTCTCTCTTATTTTCTTTCTGATGGAAGTGGGTATAATATTGGCCGACAAATTCCCTCAAAAAGTCTAACCAGGTTAGTGGAGTAGTAGTTCGAGATTTTACTGAGTTCCACCAAGTACGAGCCTTCTTCTTCAATAATCGCGTAGCCACCATTAACTTCATGTCTGTAAAACCCGACCCTATAAATACATGTCATAACATACATGCACTGAGTAGCATGTTATTATACTAGGAAAGTCCTTAAGAATAGACGAAACCCGGTATTGTACCTAACGGTACACTTGAATTGATTTAACCTCGAACTAGTTCAAATAGGAATCGTAGGATGAAATTTAACATTTTATAGTCAAGGAATGACTAAATATGATTGTTCGGAGTTCGAGGGTTCATTTGGGGAAAAATTGAAAATTTTAATGTTCAGGGGCAAAATCGTAATTTTTTCACCCGTGGAAAAAATTTGAGATTTTGAGAGAATTTAGATCACATTTGACAAGTTGGAGAATGGTATGAGTATAAGGGATGAAAAATATGTCTATGGGTAATTTTTCAGTTTTTGGGGCAAAAATATAATTTTTGACTTTTACGGGGGTAAAAGTGTAAATTTCAAAAATTACTCCACCAAGACTTTGGATAAGTCTGAGAATTTTATCTAAGCTATGGATATGTGGGACAAGTATATGGTGAAAATTTGGAAACAAATGGATGCAATTTTAAAAATGAACCAATGGGAAAGTGACACATGGCATTTTTTAATGGTTTAATATTATTTTAATGAAAAGTCAACCTATTTAAACCCCATTTTAAGTGATGGCCGGGCATAAGGAAGAACAATAGAGGAATAGAGAAGAAAGGAAGAAAAGAAAGAAAACAAAGGGAAACTAGAAAAATTCAAAGGGGAATTCACGTTTTTCGCCCGTTTACGCGTCTATTGGTAAGATTTTTCAACTTTAGCTTGATTTTTAGCTTTCCTATGCCTTTGTTTCCATTTAGCATGCTTGAGGAGAGAGATCTAAAAGTGACATCAAGGGCTGGCCGAATTTCAAGGGGGGAGAAATTGAAATTTTTAGGTTTTGATTTTTAGTTAAATTGATAGTTTTAGTTAGTTAAATGTGTTTAGAAATTAAATTGGGCAAGAAAGCATTAAATTTTCACAATACCCACCCTTGGCCGAATCTGCAATGAGGTACAATGATGATGATCTGATTTTTATTCTAAGAGAAATGAAGAGAAAATGATGAAAAATGGTTAAATGTGATAGAAAAACAAAGTAGAAAATTTACCGAGTTAATGTCCCATTTTTGGCCGAATTTTCCAAGGAGGAAAGTGAACTGATTTTGGTGATTTTAGAAGGTTATTGGCTGATATTTAATGGTTAGAAATGTTGGAGAGAGAATGGGATGATTTAGAGCTAAAATGGAGCGCGTTAGCAATTTATCGGGTAAAGTGCCAAAAATAGGTTAATACCGCGTTTAAGCCGTTTTAGGCTATTGCATTTCATACCATGCATTAGTATAGGATTTAAGTTAATTATATAGTGATTTAGCATCAATGTGATGAATTGTGTAAATTTTTGTAATGTGTCTAGGAGGAGAGCCTTCCGGAAAAGGCAAAGAAGTCGTACCCGACGAGTAGTGATCGGGGCGCTTAGAAAGCTTTTAGTTTGTACAAACGGTGAGTAAACTTATTATTATTGTAAATTATCTAGAGTTTATTTTTAAATGCCCTTTATGTATTTTATGAAATGAAAACGAGATTAAAACGGGATTTTTGATGTTTTAGGAATAAATGTGACAAATAAAAATATATTGTATTGATTATGAAATTGAGTAATTGGAGGCTGCAAATTGACTTGAAAAATATATATTTTCCTAGGAATGGCTTATGAGAAATGAGTATATGTGGCTATATTTTGTGAGTGCATTGGGAAATTTATGTAAGTTGTTTTTACTATGCAGGCTGGATAAATAAATAAAAGCCACGTTATACTGTCGAAATTTTATTAAAATTGGTGGGTTAGTCACTGCAGTGACGGGTTTCCGTGGACTGCCTATTAGAGGGGCACGGTAAACCCAGTTATATAGTTACTCCGGTTGTAGAGGCGAGGAGGGTAACTCCCGGGGTAGTATTAGAGCTCACTTCACGTCGAACCCCCACGTGAATGTGTAACTCGGCCAACGCCAAGGAACGGCTGGTTTTAAAAATAAAAATGTGTTTCACGTGTGAATATTTTAACACCCTTGGCGGACTCGGTTAGATGCCTCGGCCAAGGTATCCCCGAGGATTAGTTTTGGCTTGAGCCTTGTTTTTAATAAAAGACATAAGCCTTAACAACTGTTTTGGTAAATTACAAATATTTTATGGTTTAAGAAATAAATTGAAAACATTATGAAATGGTTCGTAATTTGTTGTTTAAACTTGCCTCCATATTACTCGCCTTTAGATATTTATGATAATGTCTGTTTACTCATTGGGATTGCAAAATCTCACCCACCTCCTTTCCAAACATTTCAGGTCTGTGGTAGCTTGTAGATACCCTATTTTGACGAGGATTCCAGTTGACATCTCTACCACGCAAACAGTAGGTTTCTAGCTCCAACACTGGGTGTATTTTGTGCCACTTGTCATTGTAACCATTATTGTACATTATAACTTAGTAAATTTTTGTATGTATGAATTTATTTTACTTACACATTACAAAAGATTTCTTACACGTGTTTCTATAAATATTGTTTTATATAAAAATACTATATTTTAATTAATATTTTGAATAGTGATATTTGTCTATAAATCGTTTTTTAAAAAAATTTATCTTTGGATTTATTTAAGCCGAAAACGACCGGTAATTGTTTTAAATGGAATGTTTAACAACGATTGCTCACAGGAAAGGAAAGAAACTGATATGTAAGCCTTGCGGGGTTTCGGTTGGCATTCGGGGTAATGAGTGTAAATCGGGACGTCGCGATGGTTGTCATGAGCCCGAGGGAGGTTTCGGGTCTTGACAATTCAATTGGTATCAAAGCTTTTGGTTTAAAAGCTTATGGTTTTGAAAGAAGTTTTTGATTTTTAAAGTTCTTAGATTTAAAGTTATTTTTAAAATAATTTACAATGTCAGTGTGACCTAGTTAAGATTAGTTAGTTGCATGTAGTTGCATATAGAGTCTTAAGTTATCTAAACCAAGTCCGTTCTTTTTGTAGATCATGATGCCTCCTCGACGTGAGCTACCACCTATTACTAGATCTACCGGTAGGGGAAGAGGTCGCCCCAGACAGAGTCGGTCGGATTCCATAGAAGAGGAGTCGACTGCATCTTCTTTTAGAGTAGTTCTTACTGCTGAGTCTACAGACCATCCTGTACCTCCTCCACCACTTGTTGCTACTCTTGACGTACCTACCATAACACCCGAGGCAGCTCAAGCATTAGCAGCTTTTCTCGCTACTCTTACGGGTCAAGCTCAAGCTGGTCCAGTTCCACCCGCTATTTTCCCTGTAACAGCCCCAGTACCACCACCTCCTATTCCACCCCAAACACCGGATGTCTCCATTTCTAAGAAATTGAAGGAAGCTAGACAGTTGGGTTGCGTCTCGTTTACTGGTGAGTTGGATGCGACCGCAGCTAAGGATTGGGTTAATCAAGTTTCGGAGACTCTTTCTGATATAAGATTAGATGACAACATGAAGCTAATGGTGGCTACTAGATTACTAGAGAAAAGGGCCTGTATCTGGTGGAATTCAGTGAAGTCCCGTTCCACTACTCCTCAGACATGGTCTGACTTCCTCAGAGAATTTAATGGTTAGTATTTTACTTACTTTCTTCAGAAAGAAAAGAAAAGAGAATTTCTGAGTTTGAAACAAGGAAATCTAACTGTAGAGGAGTACGAGACTCGTTTTAACGAGTTGATATTATATGTGCCGGATCTGGTGAAATTTGAGCAGGATCAAGCCAATTATTTCGAGGAAGGGCTCCGTAATGAGATCAGGGAACGATGACAGTGACTGGTAGGGAGCCATATAAGGAAGTTGTGTAGATGGCCTTACGAGCTGAGAAGCTCGCCATTGAGAATAGACGGATCCGAGCTGAGTTCGCAAAGAGAAGGAATCCGCCTACGTTTTCGAGTCAGTCTTCAAAGAGAGGTAGAGATTCGACATCTACTGCAGGAAGTACTACCTCAGCGTCTGTGGCATCCACTAGACCTCCATCTCAGCAGTCACAGTCGTGATCTTCTAGATTTGATCCGTCAGTGATGAGTAGTCAAGGGAGGACTTCAGGAGGATTGGATAGATGCCGTAATTACGGAGGATTTCATGTTGGGTCATGTAGACAGCCTGTAAAGTGTTTTCAATGTGGCCAACAGAGGCATATCAGAAGAGATTGTCCCCAGTTGAGACGGGGTACAATAACTACTTCTACTCCTCCGACTCGTCCTAGTATACCACGGAGAGACACTTCGGGATCACAGTCCAGATAGGGCCCAGTGATACGGTCAGGCATGGGGAGTAATACCCCAGAGCAGCCATCTTCCAGATCGCAACCTCAGATTTTGACCAGGGTCTTTGCAGTGACTGAGGATGAAGCTCGAGCTCGACCTAGCACCGTGATAGGTACTATAATTGTGTTTGATAGAGATGCATATGTTTTGATAGATTCAGGCTTCTATAGATCATACGTGAGTATATCATTTGCATCATTCTCAGATAGGAACCTGTCATCATTAGAGGAAGAGATTGTAATGCATACTCCCCTAGGCGAGCGATTAGTAAGAAATACGTAGTATAGAGACTATGGTATTAAAGTTAGGGAGGAAGAATTCATGGGTGATTTAATCCCTTTGGAGATTTGGGACTTTGATTTGATCTTGGGTATGGATTGATTGTCCATTCATCGAGCAAAGGTGGATTGTTTTAAGAAAGAAGTGATTCTCTAGAGTTTAGAGGGAGCAGAAGTTGTATTTACGGGGGAGCGTCGAGTATTACCGTTTTGTGTAATCTCGGCCCTCAAATCTTTGAAATTGGTACGAAAGGGATATCTGGCATATTTGGCTCACGTGATTGATATATCGAGGGAGGAACCTAAGTTAGAGAATGTCCCCGTAGTAAGTGAGTTCTCTGATGTATTTCTTGATAAATTACCGGGACTTCCTCCCGATCGTGAGTTAGAATTCACCATTGATTTATTTTCAGGTACTGCCCCTATCTCTATTCCTCCATATAGAATGGCTCCGACAGAGTTAAAGGAGATGAAAGTGCAATTGAAAGAGTTAGTGAACAAGGGTTTTATACGCCCTAGTACATCTCTGTGGGGAGCACTGGTTTTATTTGTGAAAAAGAAAGACAGTACACTTCGGTTATGTATTGATTACCAATAGCTTAACAGAATGACCATTAAGAACAAGTATCCGTTACCGGGGATTAATGATCTTTTCGATCAATTACAAGGAGCTACAGTGTTTTCTAAGGTTGATCTGAGGTCTGGGTATCATCAGTTGAGGATTAAAGAACAGGATGTACCCAAGACAGCGTTCAGGACTCGGTACGGTCATTATGAGTTCTTGGTCATGCCTTTCGGGTTAACTAACGCACCTGCAGCTTTTATGGATCACATGAACAAGGTGTTCCACCTTTACTTGGACAATTTTGTTATTGTGTTCATTGATGACATACTTGTTTACTCGAGAGATAATGATGAGCACGCTGCCCACTTTCGTATAGTATTACAAACTTTGCGGGAAAGACAGTTGTATGCAAAGTTTTCGAAGTGTGAGTTTTGGTTACAGGAAGTGGTATTCTTGGGACATGTAGTATCGAGAGCTGGAATATATGTTGATCCCAAGAAGATAGAGGCAATTTTACAATGGGAGCAACCTAAGACAGTGAC
>NW_017234849.1:0-4929 GCF_000208745.1 Theobroma cacao | reverse complement strand
GAGAAATTGAAATTTTTAGGTTTTGATTTTTAGTTAAATTGATAGTTTTAGTTAGTTAAATGTGTTTAGAAATTAAATTGGGCAAGAAAGCATTAAATTTTCACAATACCCACCCTTGGCTGAATCTGCAATGAGGTACAATGATGATAGTCTGATTTTTATTCTAAGAGAAATGAAGAGAAAATGATGAAAAATGTTTAAATCTGATAGAAAAACAAAGTGGAAAATTAACCGAGTTAATGTCCCATTTTTGGTCAAATTTTCCAAGGAAGAGAGTGAGCTGATTTTGGTGATTTTAGAGGAATATTGGCTGATAATTAATGGTTAGAAATGTTGGAGAGAGAATGGGACAATTTAGAGCTAAAATGGAGCGCGTTAGCAATTTATCGGGTAAAGTGCCAAAAATAGGTTAATACTGCGTTTAAGCCGTTTTTGGCTATTGCATTTCATACCATTCATTAGTATAGGATTTAAGTCAAATATATAGTGATTTAAATGGAATGTTTAACAACGATTTCTCACAAGAAAAGAAAGAAACTGATATGTAAGCCTTGCGGGGTTCTGGTTGGCATTTCTGGTAATGAGTGTCAATCGAGACGTCGCGACGGTTGTCATGGGCCCGATGGAGGTTCCGGGTCCTGACAATTCAATTGGTATCAGAGCTTTTGGTTTAAAAGCTTATGGTTTTGAAAGAAGTTTTTGATTTATAAAGTTCTTGGATTTAAAGTTATTTTTAAAATAATTTACAATGTCAGTGTGGCCCAATTAAGATTAGTTAGTTGCATGTAATTGCATATAGAGTCTTAAGTTGTCTAAACCAATTCCGTTCTTTTTGTAGATCATTATGCCTCCTCGACGTGAGCTACCACCTATTACTAGATCTACCGGTAGGGGAAGAGGTCGCCCCAGATAGAGTCAGCCGGATTCCATAGAAGAGGAGTCGGCTGCGTCTTCCTTTAGAGCAGTTCCTACTGCTGAGTCTACAGACCTTCTTGTACCTCCTCCACCACCTGTTACTACTCCTGGCGTACCTGCCATAACACCCGAGGTAGCTCAAGCATTAGTAACTTTTCTCACTGCTCTTACGGGTCAAGCTCAAGATGGTCCAGTTCCACCCGTTGTTTCCCCTGTAACAGCCTCAGTACCACCACCTCCTATTCCATCCCAAATACCGGATGTCTCCATTTCTAAGAAATTGAAAGAAGCTAGACAGTTGGGTTGCGTCTCGTTTACTGGTGAGTTGGATGCGACTGCAGCTAAGGATTGGGTTAATCAAGTTTCAGAGACTCTTTCTGATATGAGATTAGATGACGACATAAAGCTAATGGTGGCTACTAGATTACTAAAGAAGAGGGCCTGTATCTGGTGAAATTCGGTGAAGTCCCGTTCCACTACTCCTCAAACATTGTCTGACTTCCTCAGAAAATTTGATGGTCAGTATTTTACTTACTTTCTTCAGAAAGAAAAGAAAAGAGAATTTCTGAGCTTGAAACAAGGAAATCTAACTGTAGAGGAGTACGAGACTCGTTTTAACGAGTTGATGTTATATGTGCCGGATCTGGTGAAATCTGAGTAGGATCAAGCCAATTATTTCGAGGAGGGGCTCTGTAATGAGATTAGGGAACGGATGACATTGAGTAGTAGGGAGCCACATAAGGAAGTTGTGCAGATGGGCTTACGGGCTGAGAAGCTCGCCACTGAGAATAGACGGATCCGAGCTGAGTTCGCAAATAGAAGGAATTCGCCTACGTTCCTGAGTCAGTCTTTAAAGAGAGGTAAAGATTCGACATCTACTACAGGAAGTACTACTTCAATGTCTGTGGCATCCACTAGACCTCCATCTCAGCAGTCACAACCGAGATCTTCTAGATTTGATCGGCCAGTGATGAGTAGTCAGGGGAGGACTTCAGGAGGATTGGACAGATGCCGTAATTGTGGAGGATTTCATGTTGGGTCATGTAGACAGCCTGTAAAGTGTTTTCAATGAAGCCAACAGGGGCATTTAGGAGAGATTATCCTCAGTTGAGATGGGGCACAGTAACTTCTTCTACTCCTCCGACTCGTCCTAGTATACCGCGGAGAGACATTTCGGGATCACAATTTAGACAAGGCCCAGTGATACGGTCAGGCATGGGGAGTAATACCCCAGAGCAGCCATCTTCCAGACCGCAGCCTCAGATTTAGACCAGGGTCTTTGTAGTGACTGAGGATGAAGCCCGAGCTCGACCTCGACCTAGCACAGTGACAGGTACTATGATTGTGTTTGATAGAGATGCACATGTTTTGATAGATTCAGGCTTCGATAGATCATACGTGAACATATCATTTGCATCATTCTAAGATAGGAATCTGTCATCATTAGAGGATGAGATTGTAGTGCATACTCCTCTAGGCGAGCGATTACTAAGAAATACGTATTATAAAGACTGTGGTATTAAAATTGGGGAAGAAGAATTCATGGGTGATTTAATCCCTTTGGAGATTCGGGACTTTGATTTAATCTTGGGTATGGATTGATTGTCCACTCATCGAGCAAAGGTGGATTGCTTTAAGAAAGAACTGATTCTCTAGAGTTTAGAGGGAGCAGAAGTTGTATTTACGGGGGAGCGTCGAGTATTACCGTTTTGTGTAATCTCGGCCCTAAAAGCTTTAAAATTGGTGCGAAAGGGATATCCGGCATACTTGGCTCACGTGATTGATATATCGAGGGAGGAACCTAAGTTAGAGAATGCCCCCGTAGTAAGTGAGTTCTCTAATACATTTCCTGATGAATTATCGGGACTTCCTACCGATCGTGAGTTAGAATTCACCATTGATTTATTTTCGAGTACTGCCCCTATCTCTATTCCTTCATATAGAATGGCTCCGGCAGAGTTGAAGGAGTTGAAAGTGCAGTTGAAAGAGTTAGTGGACAAGGGTTTTATACGCCCTAGTACATCTCCGTGGGGAGCACTGGTTTTATTTGTGAAAAAGAAGGACTGTACACTTCGGTTATGTGTCGATTATCGACAGCTTAACAGAATGACCATTAAAAACAAGTATCCGTTACCGAGGATTGATGATCTTTTCGATCAATTATATGGAGCTACAGTGTTTTCTAAGGTTGATATGAGGTCTGGGTATCATCAGTTGAGGATTAAAGAACAGGATGTACCCAAGACAGCGTTCAGGACTCGGTACGGTCATTATGAGTTCTTGGTCATGCTTTTCGGGTTAACTAACGCACCGGCAGCTTTTATGGATCTCATGAACAGGGTGTTCCACCCTTACTTGGACAAGTTTATTATTGTGTTCATTGATGACATACTTGTTTACTCGAGAGATAATGATGAGCACGCTGCCCACTTGCGTATAGTATTACTGTCACGACCCGAAACTCCCATCGGGCCTGTGACAACCGTCGTAACGTCTCGATAGGCACTCATTACCCCGAATGTCGATCGGAACCCCGCAAGGCTTAGCATCAGCTTCCGCATCTCCCCGTTGAGCGATAGTTATTAAATCTTGCATTTCAAAAAAATCATAAGTCGTTTCCAAATCAAAACAATAAAATATTATTTTCTAGCTCACAGGGGCATTTTCGTCATTTTTCTTCGATAATACCAAAACTCGCCAAAAACATGGTGTAAAAGCTTAATATGTTCATACATATTTTAAATTAGATAACTAAAGTATAAAATTACTTTTACAATGACACGTGGGCCCCCAACTAACCAATAAGATGCGAGTCTGTGAACCTATAATTTTAACAATACAAGGCTAACTGAAGTCCTTGATGCAATCGGCTATCTACCGGCTATCCTGAACCTGAAATGTGGGGAATTGAGGGTGGTGAGATTATAAAATCCCAGTGAGTAAACAGACACCATCTAAACTATCTAAAGGCGAGTAAATGGAGACAATTAAAAAATAATTAACTTCAGCAAATTTTTCACATCACGAATATTCATTTCAACCAAATAATCAATATGGCTCGTGAATTACTCAAAACTTGGCTCATGCCAAATCCTGTACTCGGTGACACCTGGACCAGGGGTATCCCACCGAGCCCGCCAAGGCTGTTAAAAATTCATATTTCGCATAAATCATATTTTTACTTTGAAACATAGTCGTTCCTTGGCGTTGGTTGAGTCTCACTCTCACGCGGTGGTCCACGTGAAGTGCACTCAAAAAGCCCATCTCAGGAGATACCCTACGCGCCTCTACGACCGAGGTGAGAATATAAAGGAGTTTACCGTGCCCCTCTAATAGGCTGGCCCACGTAACGCCCCACTACTGCAGTAGCTATCTTTTATCTACCACCTGATTTATAAAATCTTTTTCTGCATGACATGGCAATTTATCGCAACCTAGCCTCTCAAGGCTGAATACATAGTACAAATAATTCTAACACCAAAAATCAATTTAGCCATTCATGCTCATATATTGTCATAAGCCATTCAATTTAAAACCATAAATTTACAACACAAGCAGCAGTCTCCAATTACTTTATTTTCAAAACCAGTATTCGATTTTCTAGAAAATTTATAAAATCATTTTATAAAATCACAATTTCTCTTAAAACATAGCTATTTACCATTTAAACCCATTTTTCATAAAATCACAAAATTGTATAAAACTACTCTAGATAATTAAGACGATAATAAGTTTACTCACCGTTTCTGAAAACTAAATTCGGGTACTCCAACTATTACTCCTCGAGTGCGATTTCTTTGCCCTTGCTAGAGGATTCGCCACCTTGACAAATTGCACAATTAAGAGGTTTACTACTTTGGTCCTAAACCAAAATAAACTAATTTATACTACTAATGCATGATATGAAGTGCAAAATGTCTAAATTTTGCCTAAACGAGATGTTAGCCTATTTCAGTCTTTTACCCAATAAATCGATATACGTGTCCGTTTAAACTCCAAATTAATTTTTTTCAA
>NW_017234848.1:11195-26043 GCF_000208745.1 Theobroma cacao | reverse complement strand
CAATTTTATTTATCACTATATCAAAGTATGGGGTATTTCATAATTTGCATCACACTGAGGGACATTAAGTCAATTTGGGTACAATTGAAGTATAGAAACTGAAAAAAATTAATTTGGAGTTTAAACGGACACGTATATCGATTTAATCGGGTAATTAGCCGAATTATGTCAAACCCTGCTTTGTAAAAGAATTATAATGTCATTCACATGCTTGATAGAATGTTTGTATATTTAGGAAGTTCGAAAAATCGTTAAAAGATGATATTGCCCCTAATGGTACCATTGAGTCGATTAAGCCTCGAACTAGTTCAAATAGGAATTTTAAAGTGAAATTAAGAGTTTCACAGCTCAAGGATGACTCAAAATGGTAATTCGGAGTTCGAGGATCAATTCAGAGTCAAACTGAAATTTTCACTATCTAGGGGTAAAATCGTAATTTTTTCACCCGAGAATGAAATTGAAATTTTCGAGAGAATTTAGATCAAATTTGATTAAATGGAGCATGATATGAGTATAAGGAGTGAAAATTATGCATTTTGGTAATTTTTCAATTTTTGGGGCACAAATGTAATTTTTCACTTTACTGTGACAAAAGTGTAATTTTTAAAAATTTGCTCCACCAAAACTTTGGAAAAGTCTAGAAATTTCATGAAAGACATGGATAAGTGAAGAGAATTGAGTGGTAGAAAAAGAAAGTCAAAAAGATGGCTAGAAAAAATAAAATAATAAAATATTCAAAAGGTAAATAAAATAATAATATTTTATTAAGCCTATTAAAAGGCTTAGAAATTCTAGAATTCTTCATTGGGAGGGTCAGCCAAAACCAGCAGGAGAGAGAGAGAAATAAGAAAAAATCCTAGAGTGAGAAAATTCAAAGAAAAAGTGTGATTTTTCAAGGAATCAAGTGTTTAAAGGTATGATTTTTCAAGCTTAGCTTAAGATTTATCATTGTCATGCATTTCTCCTTATTTTTCATGGTTAAATTATGTGTTTTGATGATGGATTCAAATCTGATCATATGGGTTTAGAGAGAGAAAGTTGTTAGATTAATTTGATTTTGAACTATGTTAGTGTTTAGTGTTAGTTTAGCATGTTTATGAGTAAAACAACAAAAAAAATATTAATTTTCTCCATGAATTTCTCTAGGCTGAATCTAGCCAATGGTGTGTGAGTATGAGGTTGACTTTATTTTAAGAGAATTAGATGGAAAAATGATGAATTATGAGGTTGAAAATTAAATGAGAATTTTTGGTGCAAAAAAATTAAAATTTTTACCCACTAGGGGTAAAAGCGTAATTTGTGGTCCGAACTGATAAATTGGACCATATTCACAATCATTGAGGTATTGTGGATATAATTGGATAATTGAAATTGAAATGGATGGAATTGGAGTTGAATTGGAGATTTTAGAAATTTACACCGTGTATAGGCGAGTTAGGTCGGACACTGTGCTTAAGCGATTGTCCAAACATTTCACACCCTATGTAGTGCATACGCATGGATAAGAGCCTGAAATAATATATATTGATTTGATACAAATTATTGAATTTTTTGTGTCATGTATTATGGATAGGTGGTGAGCTATCTAATACGGGTAAAAGACTACACCCGAGGATTGAGAATAGGAGTATATCTACTCCTAATACAGTGAGTAAACTTACTATTGTCTTAATTATCTAAAGTAGATTTATTTAATTGTGTGATTTTATGGAAAAATAGTTTAATTGGAAAATTATTGTGTTTTATGGGAAAATGAGATTTTATAAAATAATTTTATAAAATTTTTGAAAATTTAATAATGATTTCAAAAATAGAGTAATTGGAGACCTATACTATGATTGTGTTGTTTATCCATGATTTTACATTATATGGCTTATGATAAATGTGGGTATAATTGGTTATTTTTATGATTTAAAGAATATGTGAACTGCTTTGATTTGCCTTGAATGTGTTAAGTGAGCCATGTCATACTATTATGATTTTATTGGTTGGTGGATTATAAAATGGGCACTGCAGTGATAGGGGTTACGTGGGCCAGCCTAATTAGAGGGGCACGGTTCTCAATTATTGAGCTTACCTCGATTGGAGAGGCGCGTAGGATAACTCCCGAGGTAGGATTTAAGTATACTTCACGCTAGTCACCACGGGAAATTGGGACTCAGCCAACGCCGAGGAACGGTTGTGTTGTCAGAGGTGAAATGTGTTTGTGTGTATGACAATAAACAACCTTGGCGGTCTCGGTAAGATGCCTTCGTGGGGTATTCCTGAGAATAGATTTTTGGCAAAGGCCAAGTTTTTGAAAAGTACATAAGCCATGTTGAGTAATTGGATGAAATCCAATTATTTATATGGGTTGGGATGAATTATTTTAATTGTCTCCTATTACTCGGTTTTAGATTATTTTGATGATGTCTGTCTACTCACTAGGATTTTATAATCTCACTCATTCTTCCTATACATTTTTCAAGCTCAAAATAGGCAGTAGACTGTCAATTGCATCGAGAAGTAAATTTCGAAGTTGCATCCTAGAAAGCAAGGTTATAGACTTAAACCTTCTCAGTTATTTGGAGGCCCACGTGTCATTGTAATTTAAATTGCATACTCTAGTTTTCTATATTACAGTATGTATAAATTTATTTTATTTTTATGTGCAAAAAATTAATTTTTGATGTTTCATATATATATATATATATTGTTTTACATTAAAATAGATTATTTTAATTAATATTTTTATTTTATTTTATTATTAAAAAAAAGAAAAAAAGAGAGAGGAATGGAAAAATTGGTACAAAAGCCTTGCAAGGTCTCGAAAGGCATTCGGGGAAAGAATGTCTGTCGAGGCTTCGCGGCGGTTGTCACAAGCTCAATGGGAGTTTCGGGTCCTGACAAATTAGGTCAGCATCGCATTTAAGTGGTAGTCGGATAGGTTGCATACCATATCATCCATATACATCGAGCCTGAATTGATTTTATAATGGTCAAGCATTAATGTGGTGAATTATGTATTGTACATTGTGGATAGGTGGTGAGTAAATTACATTAGTAAAAGTACAGAGATTGTGCTTGAAGATTGGGATTAGGAGTACATCGACTCATAAAACTGTGAGTGGACAACTTATCGTCTTAAATATCTAGAGTTATTATACTTGTTTGATGCTTTTATTGAATGGTGAGCTTAAATTATAAAATATTATGTATTCTAATTAAAATATTTTTTTAATAAAAATGAGATTTATACTGGTTTTGAAATCAAATATTGTTTTGGGAAAATTGAGTATATGGAGACTGTGTTGAAATTTTTGATTTTATATGTTATTGAAATTGGGGCTTATGACACTATGGTAGCATGATGGCTAAATTTTTGGGGTTGGCATGAAATATATGAATAGTTTTGGATTGGTCTCGGTAGACTGGATTACATTTTATTCACCATATTATGCTACTAGAATTTTTATAGGTCTAGTGGTATATTAAACGGTCACTGCAGTGGTGGGGGTTTCCGTGGACTGCCTATGAGAGGGGCACGGTAACTCAATTATATACTTACCTCCAGGGGGAGATGTTGGGTGAAGTATCTCCTGAGGTATGATTTGAGTGCACCTCACATTCGAGCCACCACATGAGAGTGAGACTCAGCCAACGCCAAGGAACGGCTGTGTGTCAAATGTGAAAACATGTTTATGGGTACGGGTCATTGAACATACCTTGACGAAGGTACCTGCGAGAATGATTCTGGCAGGGGCCAAGTTTAAGAAACTCATAAGCCAGAGAAATTTTGATGAAAAGAAATTATTTGGTATAGATCGAAACGAATTTTGCGTTATGAACATTATTGAAATATAACGCTTTTTTTTTTATATTGTCTCCATCTACTCGAGTTTAGATGTTTTTGATGGTAATTGTTTACTCACTGAGATTTTATAATCTCACCACCCTCAATTCCCCACATTTCAGGGTCGGGATAGCTGGTAGATAGTCGATTGCATTAAGGACTTCAGTTAGCCTTGCATCGACAAAATTGTAGACTCACAGACTCGCACCTTATTGGTTAGTTGGGGGCCCATGTGCCACTGTAAAAGTAATTTTATACTTCAGTTCTCTGCTTTAAAGTATGTATGAATATATTTAGCTTTTACACTACGAAAATTAAATTAGGGATTTCTCTATAAATATTATATTTTTTTTATTTAGAAAATAGAATATTTTATTGAATATTATTATTTTATTCAAACAATTATAATTTCATTTCAAATAATTATTTGAGACATCTAAATTTACTTTTAATTATGAAACATGTGTTTTTCACCCACACACCATGTTTTTGGCGTGTTTTGGTATTTTCGAAGAAAAATGACAAAAATGCCCTTGTGAGCCAGAAAAAAAATATTATATTGTTTTGATTTGGAAACGACTTATCATTTCTTGAAATGCGAGATTTAATAATTGTCGCTCACCGGGGAGATGAGGAAGCTGATGCTAAGCCTTGCGGGGTTTCGATCGGCATTCCGAGTAATGAGTACCTATCGGGACATCGCGACGGTTGTCATGGGCCCGATGGGTGTTCCAGGTCGTGACAGCGGAAGTTCTTCTTGAGTTACCATTCTTGTACAATTTAGGAGAATTCTTTAAAAATGCTTGGTTAATATTGCTTGATGATATAACATGATGAATATTGCTTGATGAAAATTAAGAATATCTAATGATGCTTGATAATGATTAGGAGTAATGCTTGATGACTTATGATACCTTGGACATGCTTAGAAACTACATTGTATATATTTCTTGAAAATATAAGTATTTGATGCATATATTGAACATCTATTTAAATGCTCATACTCTTCTAGTTTCATGAATATTTGAGTATTAGTGCTTGTTTGGCCTGACCTTTTTTCAGCTTATCCGCCTCTTAAAAGCAAAAGCCAGGCCAAACAAGAATTTGAAAAAGCTCTTAAAAAATAAGCAGCTTTTTTTTAAAGAATAAAATTTTGAAAAAAAGAGCTTTAGAAAAAGCTCCAAAGAGTAGCTTTCTCTCTTCTTTTTTTAAAAAAACGTTTCTTTTTTGGGAGAATTTTTCTTTTTGTTTCAAAAATGTCCTAATCTATTAAAAATAATTTCAACATTATCTGTTTCCATTTTTATATAATTTTAAATTTTATGTTATATAAAAAATACTTTTTATACTTTTTATAAATAAAAAAATAAAATTAACTTTTTTCCATTATGAACAAAGGAATTTGTTATTAATAGAAAATTATTTATTAAATATCTTTTATGGTAATTTTAATCAAAATTAGAACTTATATAAATTATTTTGTCAAACAACTTATTTATAAAAAGAACTTATAAAAGTGAATTTAATAAACAGATTTAGCTTAATTTTAAAAACTATTATTTTTCATAAGAACTTCATAATAGCTTTTAAGCTACAAAAAAGCTAGGCTAAATAGGCTCTTAAATGAATATATTGAATATCTACTTAAATGTTCATTTATTTTAGGCTCATGATTACTCTCCTAAAATTTAATCTTTTAACAAACTTTGACAATTGGTGCTGAGCTTATGAATTCTTGAAGGGGAGTCGATCATTGTTCTATACTTTATTTCAAATTGGTATTATGAGTACTTAAGATCTTCAACAACAAGTTGTGGTCAAAATCTGACAATTAGTGTTCATCATTCATGGTAACATCTTTTCAACACCAAATTTATATTGTGTTTTACATTGCTTCTCACTCACACTTGAATAATGAAATGCATAATTGGTATCGAGCTCTAAATCTTCTAAATTGTTATCTAGTCTTGAACTTGCATCAAGCGTATATTCTCTCTTTCACTTCAACCTTCTTAAACATGTTTGAGCCTTGCAAATTGATATGCTTGGAATGCTAAAAGTCCCTTTAAAATGAGGAGTCTTTACTAATTTTATGCCAATTGATATAGTAAGCTTTAAAACGATTTTATCCCTTAAAATTGACCTTGTAATTAATTACTCTTACAAAAAAGAGATTAAACTTTAATAATTGGTATATTAAGGTTTAACACTTGGTACTAAAGCTGAACATTAGTGACATTATGTGCTCATTGAATATCCTTTTCTCTTAAAAAGTATGTAACTTATTGTGCCTATCATTTCTAAACTTCATTGTTGTTATGACTACATCTTGATTATATACATACATACATACATATATATATATATATGTGGCATACTTGATTATGGTTATCTTAATGCTTGGTCATAGTTGAGTGGTTGAATGATCTACACATGACTTGATAGCTTATGGATTTATCATAGCTCTTAATGTTCAAGTTTAATGAATTCAGATTACTCCTATCTCTTGAGCGTAAACATCTTAATGTTCACACTTCTAAACCTTTTTGATACAATAAAAAATGGGGAAAAGGTTTATGAGCACATTTAATTGAAATGCTAAATCCTTTTGATACCCCATGCATATGTTGCGGGGGAGAATTTAAACTTTAATTCCTTTTTAAATCTTTTCTTACTTTAACATAAATGTTTTCAAAAAAGGCTTTGAGACTAATAGAGTTAGGGGGAGCTTTCAAAGGAGATTTTAAATACAACTTATGCTCATGTTTTTGTAATATCAAAAAAGGAGAGATTGTTAGCTTTAAAATGATTATAGTTTTGAGTATGATAAAATGATCAAATTTGCTTAAGTGATCTTTAGCAAGTTCTTGAAATGATTTAACTCTCATACATTTATTCTTATATGATTACAAGCTTGATTGTTTTAATTGTGTGAATTCTTGATGTTATTGAACTTTCACACACTCACTTCATGAATATTTACAAGCTTGAATGACTTAGTTGTATGAGTGTTAAACTTGTTTGAATGAGGTCTTTCTATGCTTTTTCTAACATTCATCTTTAAGGTGTTAAATTGTGAGATAGGTTTACAAATTGTGGAGTTTATCTTAAAAGATGACTGATTTACACAACATCAAGCTTGTTTCAAGTCAAGATACTCAATCACTACTCAATATTTGATCACAGGGAGGATATAGCCGAAGATACATGCTAAAATGACAAGGAACCTTGAAAAAACAAAACTCTAATCAATCTTAAAGCAAGACCAATTGATCCAAAGGTAGAACGTATGGAAAACTTGAAGAAAATGAAGGCCCAATCAACCCTAGAGCTGCCCCAGTCAATCCTATGGTAGAAAGGTAACAAAATCTAAAAAATGAACAGCTCCGATCGAACCTATAAAGGTCCCAAACGACCCTAAGGTAGTGAAGATGAGAAAACTCAGATTTTTGGAAGCCCTAGTCGACCTTAAGAGCCTCCTAATTGACCCTCAATGCCAAACCTCAAAATGACAAGTTTTCTGGAAGTGGATCGACTAAAGAACTTCTATTCTCAACTAGAGATGACTGTTAAACATAAAATTCAAAAGGAAAATAACTAGTTTCTTGCTTTAATCATCTCTAACGACTCCAAGAATTCTCAAACTATAAAATGGACCAATTGGAAGCATTTCAATGTGTGGAAGAAGAGAGAAAAAGGCCAAACTCTTGAGCATCAAAATCTTGAAGAAAAAAGAGAGAAACCAAGCAAAACCAAGCCTTCTTAAGCTGAAATTTCACTTGTGCTTTCACTCCAATCTTTATATTCTTTATTTAGGCATTCTTCCTTGTCATGACCCGGAACTCCCATCGGGCCCGTGACAACCGCCGTGACGTCCCGATACGCACTCATTACCCCGAATGCCGATCGAAACCTCGCAAGGCTTAGCATCAGCTTTTGCATCTCCCCGGTGAGCTACAATTATTAAATATTGCATTTCAAGAAATCATAAATCGTTTCTAAATCAAATAATGAAATATTATTTTCTGGCTCACGGGGACATTTTTGTCATTTTTCTTTGAAAATACCAAAACTCGCCAAAAACATGGTGTAAAAGCTAAATATGTTCATACATATTTTAAATCAAATAACTAAAGTATAAAATTCGTATTTTTGCTTCGAAAATTCTCATTATTTTTCTAGGCTCATAATTCATCATTATTCATCATACTTCCTCAAATAAACATCAAGATTAGTAGCCAATATTCCCCTAGAAAATTCAGCATAATGGGTTTCAATGGGAGAAAATTATTTCTCTAGCTTATTTTTGCTATATTTCAATATAACCTAACTAAAATCACTTAATTCAATTGAAATCAACCAAAACTCAAGCTCAAAACTCATCCATGGAGGTTTGGCCAGCATGGGTGTCCATACCCACTTTCTAATTTTGCATGGAAATAAGAAAAAAATGCATGGGTAGTGAAAATCACAAGGAAAATCAATGAAATTTACCTTTTTAATGCTTGATTTCTTGATTTCTCTTGATTTTCCCCAAAATTTTCAGCTAGGGTTCTTATTTCTTTTCCGTCTTTTTCTCTCTTGGTTTGGACAGCTGAAGAAGATGAGAATTCTGGAATTTTGACATGTTTAAAGGCTAAAATAATATAATATTATTTTATTCATTTTTTTGTTTTATTAATTTCTTAAATTCTAGCCATCCATTTATTTCCAAATTTTCAGCATACACTTGTCCCACATATCCAAAGCTTAGATAAAATTCTCAGACTTATCCAAAGTCTTGGTGGAGTAATTTTTGAAATTTACACTTTTGCTCCGTAAAAGTCAAAAATTACATTTTTATCCCAAAAACTGAAAAATTGCCCATAGACATATTTTTCATCCCTTATACTCATACCATTCTCCAATTTGTCAAATTTGATCTAAATTCTCTCAAAATCTCAAATTTTGTCCGTGGATGAAAAAATCACTATTTTACCCCTACACTGCAGAAATCATCGGAATTAAACTTTTTCACTGCCAAACCCTCAAATTATACTCCAATACTCAAATCGTACTACAATAAGTTAAATGAGGCTAAAAAAAATCTTTTCTCAAATTCCCATTTTGTCCTAATGTGGCAAATGACCATTTTACCCCTAGATAGTGAAAATTTCGGTTTGACTCCAAATTAATCCTCGAACTCCGAATTACCATTTTGAGTCATCCCTGAGCTGTGAAACTCTTAATTTCACCTCAAAATTCCTATTTGAACTAGTTCGAGGCTTAATCGACTTAATGGTACCATTAGGGGCAATATCGTCTTTTAACGATTCCTCGAACTTCCTAAACATGCAAACATTCTATTGAGCATGTAAATGACGTCGTAATTATTTTATAGAACAGGGTTTGACAACACTACCCCTCTTAAAATAAAATTTTGTCCTCAAAATTTCACTTATCAAACTCAAAGAAAATGTGGGATGTTTTCTTCCATTATTTCCATGTGCTTCCTGTTTATCTCACAAGTATGAAATATCAATCTTCTTAATCATATTAATCCATCTCGTACAGCTTAACCATGCTATAGATCACATTTCCTTGATATTATCTCCTTGACTATTTCCCAGAGTCTTTTATATTCACATAGTTTAATTTCTGATAAAATTTCTTATCATGGTACTACCTACATCACTCATCATATATTAAGTTTGAATCTTAGTTCACAAAAAATCATTCTTTGTTTTAGTTGATCACAATATCAACCCCACATATGTGTATATGCCTTATAATCCCATTTATGCTTCCAAGATCTACCTTGATTTGATCATTGAATACGATGCAATATCATAATTTCTCAAAGTCATCTTTTGTCCTTAATCATCTTTCATGCCTCTATATTACCTTGTATCTTTCTTGCATTACGATATTGATTTGTCACTTAAGACTCAAACTCATTTGAATCATGTATACCTCAAGCATTTTCGAATTCCAATTTCCATAATGTATTAGGAAAATTTCATTATCTAACTTCATTTTCAAGGTTAACTTCTATCATCCTTTGTTCTACTCTTTCATATAAATATAACATCATTCTTCCTTAACCAATTTACAAATTGTACCTGAAATTGTAAAACTTGAAACTAGATTCTCCTCAAGTATTTTTCAATATTAATATGAATATCACTTTCAGCTTACAGCTTCCTTTTTATAATCACATAACTTAGTGTTTGCTTTCACGAAATCCGTAGCAAAACTCTTCTTGAGTATTTCATTGGGAATATCTATCTTAGACTTATGTCTCACAGCATACGATCACTTAACTTGTGACTTAGCCGTTAGGCTCCTCAACAAGTTTTAAAATCACACATCTTATACTCATCTCGTATAATGTATAATTCTTCCTCAAAGGTATTTAAATATTCTTGAAACACCTAATCACTTATTTGCTCTTTCATACTCCAAGTATATCATTTCCATAAAGGTATACCCAACTACTCATATTTCAATTTATCTCCAAGAGTTTCTAGCATGTCACCTAGTTTACTTGTGTTGTTACTAATCCTTTCCTTTCAACAAAGTTAAGACAAGATCAGTATATTCTCATAACAATATTCTATATCAACTCATTTGCTATATCATTATTGAAATCTTTATTTACATTTTTCCTCACTTGGTATTGACATCTCTTATCAGTATCTCATACATTCATCTAACCTTTCGCTCGCTTCCTCATTAGTCTTTAACAAGACTTAATCTCTTATCTTCCTTATTTCTTAAGATTTGACTTCAGTCATCATATTATTCATCTTAACACTCCCCATGTTAATTTATTTTTATGTAACCATCTCAAAAACTCTCTAACTTTTCTTTCTCTTACATGCCAATATACAAGGCAATAAAGAAACTTTACAATTTCACTCATCATCTTTATCTTAATACCTCCCCAATGCACTTAAGATTCCAAACAACAAAGCTTAGCATGAAAACCAATGACCATTCCTCAACTCGTAAGTTTCATCTTCATGCCATTCTCAATTTGCTCATGCTTGTTAGCCATTAGGGGTTCTTAACGCTACAGCATTTGATAGTCAGTACTGTGGTGTTGCAACTATTTGAATTTACTTTATCCCAGCAATTCTTCTACCTTTAAAGCTACTACCTCAATTATTCACAATCGTGTGGTTTCCCTCTGAGTCTATACCACAATTAGCAATAATAACTTTCTATCACAAGTACGCGATCAGAACATTGATTTAATGTCTTTATTTTGCCACTAACATTCATATATCTTTACCATAACATTTAGTACGAGTTTGCTTAAGCAAAGATCTCCAAATTTATTCATAGCTACATGTATCTCAGATTGCACATCACTTATCATCAGTCAATAAATCCCACTTTAGAATACTCTTTCCATATTGTATAGTAACTTCACCATATAGTATCACGGCACTCTGTTCCTCCATTCTACTATCATGTATACTCCACAAAATTTAATTAGAAGATTCACGTACCTTAACTAATGCTAATTCCATTTAATCATATCTTAAATACTCCAAACTTGTAAATTACAACTCCAAGTGTATGTCCATATATTGATAATCCTTATATATTTCATGAAAACTACAACTTACAAACTAGCTTTCTATCATATGCACACTATTAGAACATTAACTTCAACATGTTTAATTCTCCTTTGGTGATATGTTAAGATCATTCCTGGATACATTTTCATATTAACATTGATATGCCTTTACCATAGCATTTAGTGCAAATTTGATAAAGAAATTGTCTCCAAATAACCCTTAAATACATAATTATCAAATTGTATACCACTAAACATCAAGATCTTGACTTTATTCATCAATAATCAATCACATTTATTAAGTGAATAATTTACTTAGTTATTACACCTTGCCTTTGCAATCATAAGATCAAAGTTGTCCTAAACTTAGGATACATAAGTTCTCTCTCTTAGAGTATATCCAAACATCAACATTTTCTAAATTCCTTGCTCTGGGGAGATCACCTTTAAGACTGATCATTCGTATTATAGGCCACACTTTGAACCGAATAAACTTTTAAATTGATCTTTCAAGTAATTTGTATATCAATCTCAATTATAGAACTTCATATGACACTTAGACTAGATTCGACATTTCCAAGTCATTTAACCTCAAGCTGCCAATTCCACATCTAGTCCTTTAATCCCTTGGCTCCTCCTTACTATGCATAACAAAGTTCAAGCTCATCCTTAGAGCAAATTTGTTTACTAACTTCTTACTTCATGACCACACATCAATTATAGTAATCATTAGTACTCACTCTCGAGTTAGTTCACGTGCTTATATCCATGAACTATAATAAATCCAATCAATTTTTAAAATCTCACAATCGCTTAATTGAAATCAACACCACTTTTATATGGGCATAACACGCTTAATTAACATAGTGTTCTTATCTTCATGCATATATGTATGAATTTACTCTTACCTTAATGCTTAATTTATACACTCCACCAAATGAATAAATTATCACGACCTATTTGTCCAACTCAAAATTTCTCCATCCATAATTGGAGGGATATATCATTTCATTAATCTTTCATTAGGAGCATTCGTTTTAAGATCTCTCCAACACTGGCTCATGGCACTGGTGGCATTTTAAACCCAAACAACGGCCCTACTTATGACCTTTGCATGACATTAACAAGGAAGTAGATTACTGGAAACAGGAGTTCCTATAACTCCCATAAGATCTATAAGAAGAAACAAAACGAGTCTAAACAACTCCAAATTCTATATGTAGATGCACACATTCTATTCTATCAAACCTAACTTAACTTAACTCGGGCCACGCAATGTTAGTGTGGATTTCTTAAAACAACTTTAAAACCAAAAACTTTAAAATCCAAAGCTTTAAAATCAAAATCTCTGATCTTTAAACCATGCTCTGATACCACTTTAATTGTCACGACCCGAAACTCCCATCGGGCCCGTGCAACCGTCGCGACGTCCCGATAAGCACTCATTACCCCGAATGCTGATCGAAACCCCGCAAAGCTTAGCATCAGCTTCCGCATCTCCCCGATGAGCGACAGTTATTAAATATTGCATTTCAAGAAATCATAAATCGTTTCTAAATTAAAATAATAAAATATTATATTCTGGCTCACGGGGGCATTTTGGTTATTTTTCTTTGAAAACACCAAAACCAGCCAAAAACATGGTGTAAAAGCTAAATATGTTCATACATATTTTAAATCAAATAATTAAAGTATAAAATTACTTTTACAATGACACGTGGGCCCCAAACTAACCAATAAGATGCGAGTCTGTGAACCTATAATTTTGACAATGCAAGGCTAACTGAAGTCCTTGATGCAATCGGCTATCTACCGGCTATCCCAAACCTGAAACGTGTGAAATTGAGGGTGGTGAGATTATAAAATCCCAGTGAGTAAACAAACACCATCTAAACTCTCTAAAGGCGAGTAAATGGAGATAATTAAAAAATAATTAACTTCAGCAAATTTTTCACATCACGAATATTCATTTCAACCAAATAATCAATATGGCTCGTGAATTACTCAAAACTTGACTCATGCCAAATCCTGTACTCGATGACACCTGGACCAGAGGTATCCAACCGAGTCCGCCAAGGCTGTTAAAAATTCATATTTCGTATAAATCATATTTTTATTTTGAAACATAGCCGTTCCTTGACGTTGGCTGAGTCTCACTCTCATGCGGTGGTCCACGTGAAGCGCACTCAAAAAGCCCACCTCAGGAGATACCCTACGTGCCTCTACGACCGAGGTGAGAATATAAAAGAGTTTACCGTGCCCCTCTAATAGGCTGGCCCACGAAACCCCCCACCACTGCAGTAGCTAATCTTTTATCTACCACCTGATTTATAAAATCTTTTTCTGCATGACATGGCAATTTATCGCAACTTAGCCTCTCAAGGCTAAATACACAATACAAATAATTCTAACACAAAATTAGTTTAGCCATTCATGCTCATTTATTGTCATAAGCCATTGAATTTAAAACCATAAATTTACAACACAAGCAGGCAGTCTCCAATTACTCTATTTTCAAAACCAGTATTCGATTTTTCAGAAAATTTATAAAATCATTTTATAAAATCACAATTTCTCTTAAAACATAGCAATTTACCATTTAAACCCATTTTTCATAAAATCACACAATTGTATAAAACTACTCTAAATAATTAAGACGATAATAAGTTTAGTTACAGTTTTCGAAAACTAAATTCGGATACTCCAACTATTACTCCTCGAGTACGATTTCTTTGCCCTTGCTATAGGATTCGCCACCTTGACAAATTGCACAATTAAGAGGTTTACTACTTTGGTACTAAACCAAAATAAACTAATTTATACTACTAATGCATGATATGAAGTGCAAAATGTCTAAATTTTGCCTAAACGCGATGTTAGCCTATTTCGGTCTTTTACCCGATAAATCGATATACGTGTCCGTTTAAACTCCAAATTAATTTTTTTTTCAGTTTCTATACCTCAATTGCACCCAAATTGACTTAATGTCCCTTAGTGTGGTGCAAATTATCAATCCTGATAGCAAATTACGAAAATACCCCTAGTGGATAAAAATTCGTATTTTTACTCCAAAAATTCCCATTATTTTTCTAGGCTCATAATTCATCATTATTCATCATAATTCCTCAAATAAACATCAAGATCAGCAGCCAATATTCCCCTAGAAAATTCAGCATAATGGGTTTCAATGGGAGAAAATTATTTCTCTAGCTTATTTTTGCTATATTTCAATATAACCTAACTAAAATCACTTAATTCAATTAAAATCAACCAAAACTCAAGTTCAAAACTCATCCATGGAGGTTTGGCCAGCATGGGTGTCCATACCCACTTTCTAATTTTGCATGGAAATGAGAAAAAAATGCATGGGTAGTGAAAATCACAAGGAAAATCAATGAAATTTACCTTTTTAATGCTTGATTTCTTGATTTCTCTTGATTTTCCCCAAA
>NW_017234848.1:0-10989 GCF_000208745.1 Theobroma cacao | reverse complement strand
AGCTTAGATAAAATTCTCAGACTTATCCAAAGTCTTGGTGGAGTAATTTTTGAAATTTACAATTTTGCCCCCGTAAAAGTCAAAAATTACATTTTTGTCTCAAAAACTGAAAAATTGCCCATAGACATATTTTTCATCCCTTATACTCATACCATTCTCCAATTTATCAAATTTGATCTAAATTCTCTCAAAATCTCAAATTTTGTCTGTGGATGGAAAAATCATGATTTTGCCCCTACATTGTAGAAATCATCGGAATTAAAATTTTTCTCTACTAAACCCTCAAATTATACTCCAATACTCAAATCATACTACAATAAGTTAAATGGGGCCAAAAAAATCTTTTCTCAAAATTCTCATTTTGTCCTAATGTGGCAAATGACCATTTTGCCCCTAGGTAGTGAAAATTTCGGTTTGACTCCAAATTGATCCTCGAACTCCGAATTATCATTTTGAGTCATCCCTGAATTGTGAAACTCTTAATTTCACCTCAAAATTCCTATTTGAACTAGTTCGAGGCTTAATCGACTTAATGGTACCATTAAGGGCAATATCGTCTTTTAACGATTCATCGAACTTCCTAAACATGCAAACATTCTATTGATCATGTAAATGATGTCGTAATTATTTTATAGAACAGGGTTTGACATTCCTTCTTTGTACTTACTTAGCAAAACCTACCATTTAGAGGCATTCTTGCTATTCCTTGTCTCCATCTTTGTAAAGGTTTTGACTTAGCCTTGAAAAGTTAGAGTGGATTATGGTTGAGCTTAGAAAAAGTCATTGCGAGGATTGTGGTTGCTTTTATCAAAAGCCATTGTAAAGGTTATGGTTGAGCTCGAAAAAAGCCATTGTGAGGGTTATTGCTTGATCTCGTAAAAAGCGTTTGTAAGGATTTAATGATTGCTCCTGTGTAGAAGGCAATTTGTGGGTTATGCTTGTTCTCGTGTAAAAGGTGGATTTGTGGTTAAGCATGATCTCGTGAAAAAACATTGTAATGGATATTGCTTGATTCCATGAAAAAGCATTTGTAAAGGTTTAACGTTTGATCCCGTTTAAAAAAAAAAAACCATTTCCTTGAATGGATTTGAAAGTCTTTGGTGAGCTAAGGAAAATAACGTAGGCATTTGAAAAAGTTGAACCTTTATAAAAATACTTGTGTCTTTATTTTTATTGTCGCTTTATTTTGGTGCATTTCATTTTAAGAAAATCAATATTGTGAATTGCTTGTGCTTTTATTTGTAGCTTTCACACCTTGGTTTGTTTCTTTGTTGAATATTATTATGCTTTGTTTACTTGTTCATTACTTGCTGAAAAGTTTTATTGAAATGTTATCCTTGAGTTGGTCTTATTTGATTCACACTTAAGAATTGTTTATAAGCATTTCAAAAGTATTCCTTGGCTTATGGTTGATGGTGTAGACTTGCTCAAGATTGAGGTAATCATCAAAGTTTTCTACGGAATTTCTTTCACAAGCCTTGAAAATGATTTTCTTGGTCTAGGATTGAGTATTGAGTCATGGTAGTCGATTGTAGGTTTGGTTAAATTGTGTAGAAAAAAGTTTGTGAAAAAGGAAAACAATCATAATAGATTGGTTGAGTCTTATAGTCGACTATTGTAGTTCATTTCTATATTCTCCAAATATTATTAAAGTCCAATTCACCTCCTCTTGAACATTCTTGTCATTTTGTTATTAAGCTAACATTTCTAAGATCACCTTGGTTTTTGTACAAAATATAAAGTTGAGGTATATGGAATGACAATTAAAGTTGTAATGATAATGCAATATGGACTCGAAGTTCTCCTTTTCATTTACTTATTATCTTAAATAAGATCTATATTTTATCATTATTGTCTTCATTTTAACTACATTTTTATTAGTTTATGAGCCTTATTTTGTATTGATTATTTGAATTGAGAAATCTTAAGATATACAATTAAAATCTTCCCATCCATCCATCTTTTTGGTAGGGTTTTAATTAAATCCTTCACCAAGGAAACATAACCCAAGATTGTGACTTTTCGAGTCCCATGCCAAAATTCCATCTTCGGCTCAATCCAAATACTGTACTGTTTTTTATGTATTAAAATTTTATGGTATACATTGTCTATTTTTCTAAAAAAAAATGTTCTAATTTTCTACCTTTTGAGCTAATAACATTTAATCTATCTATTTTGTCATTATATATATTATTTTATAATTAATTTTTTCAAAACTTGTTATCATGCTATTTAATAGCTAAGATGACTAACGAAATAAAATGATAATAATTTTAATAAAACATGCCTAACTACATCATATAACCCAAAAGCATAAAATATTAAAGGGCCCAAATAACAATAAAGTTTTCTTTTCTTTTTTTTGAGAAAAGCTCATACCTTTCTTGGGTAACCAGACATCTGATCCAAGCCTAAGAAGGCATAAGCAGGCTCTGAAGGCAATCCTTAAATAGGCCTAAGATAATGACGGGCCGAAGAACCACAACCCAATTCCTTGCTCAACGCCTAAACGGCACCATTGAACAGCTTTGGTAACTCTCCCCAAACTACGTCTTTTTAGCTTCCAAGCCCAAACAATAAATTCTTTCTTTCCTCCCCTTTACCCTATTTTCCTTCTTTCTTTCTTCTTCTACACCAATGACGCCTTCTCTCAAACCCTAACCGAACCCTAGCTTTCCCAAACCTCAAATATTACTCCAATTTCCTCCATTCCTCGAAGCCAAAATAACCTTTTTCTATTCAAACGATTGCATCAAATCCCAAATCCTAAGTCATCCTAATCTGAGAACCCCCTGAAACTCAAAAACTAAAAAACTCCCCCGTTTAAAGCCTCCCAAGCCACTTTTCATACAAACAATGGTGTACGTTGGGGGTTATTTGAACCCTGTATCCTGAAAATTTTTGGGGCCCATGAGGTTGAATAAGTATGGTGTAACGATGTGAGAGAAAGTCACCATAAAAGTTTAAGTTAATTCCATCGTTAATCACAAAGTTTCTTTAAGTTAATTCCATCGTTTATCACACAGTTTCTTTAAGTTAATTCCATCGTTGACTAAAATACAAAAGAAATCCAAGTAAAAAGCACCCAAAACTTACCTATGTCAAATTCTCAAACCACTAACTATCATCAAGAAAAAAATAAAAAAGAAAGAGAAAATGAATGAAAACGAACAACTTAAATATATCTTACAAATCAATAAAAGAAAGATCAACAACCCTAAGCAATACTATAGCATTCTCCTGTTTAAAAAATAGAGTTTGAATCCCCTACTCAAATTAAAAAAAAAAAACCCTAAGCAACACTATCTTGATATATATTTTTCCTAGACAACCCTAATTTGCAATCAAAATCCTTTATTAGTATTACAAGAAACCCTAATCAAAACTTAAACTATATAAATCACAAATCACGTTCAAAATAAAAAGAAAATGAGAAAAGAAATATAGTGAGCACCTGAATTAGAATCATAGACTTTAAGACCAGTTGCTTACATAATAAAAACTCCATTAAGCATTTGTTCAAAACTCTCAAAATTCAAATTTCATAAAAATTTTAAAAATAACAAATAAAAATAACATAAAATCAAAAGAGTTGAGAAAATCACTGAGAATTTCTTTAGATCCATTCTAATAGAGAATTTTCTTAGTAACCAAATGAGAAAAGTCAATAAAAAAAGAAAAAGAGAATGGATGAATTGAGAAAAAAGGAAAAAAGAGATATACTTGTGTTAGAAAAATATGAAAACATATGATGAGAAATGAAGAGATATAGTCCATTTGAGGAATTGGAGAGAAAGGGAGGTATAAACTAAGAGATTTTTTTAGAAAGAAGCATTGAACGTAACAGGTAAAGGGTTTTTGTTTTTTATAAGCTGTTTCATGGACCATTGCTTTCTTTTATTTTGTGGGCTTCTCTCCTTTTAATTTGTTATTTGTGATTACATTTGAAATAGTGTAAGTAAATAGAAATGTATTAATGCAATATGGTGAATTTAGTTACATTAGAATAAATGCAACTAAAATTATGCGAAAAAATGTTGTAGTGATAAAAAATATCAAAAAGCCATAAATATTGGGATTGTGAATCAAACACGTATGGTGCAGATAAATATGGGGAAAAGGAACACCAGGGGAGAGAACCTGTGCCAACTCCCCTCGAACCACAAAAAGATATAAATATATTTTATTAGGTTTGGGTGACCTGCCATGGCAAAGGTCGGGTTGGACAAAGATAGATCAGGACTCAGCCCTCCGAAAATAACGCCCCTCTGCCCCCCATATCTTACACATCCATTCGACTTAACAAAACACGTTATCCCACATCGCTATTCACGGACAAAAATATTAGTGTAAAACAAATCATCTAACAGAAAATTCTGTTCGGAGATTAGTGTTTTCCAATGGTCCAAGGACAGTGTTGTCTATTAACTGTAACGAGCCATCCATAATCTATGTTAAAGAAGCCTCAATATGGCAGAACTTAAATGACTGGATCCATAAGGAGCTTAATGTGTCATAGTGGACCCTTTCTAATAAACTTGAGAAAGATTTCCAACCTCTCAGAATAAAATAGTTTCGAAGAACGTATCCCATTTTCAGTACACTACTAAGCGAAAAAGGCATGTACAATAGAAGCAGAAACATAGAACCACTGGTGCCCCATTGGTGCCTCATCATAGCGGCAGAGTTAATCAACTTTTGTTGGAGATCAAAGACGAAGAAGAATAAAGATTAAAATTTTTTAAAATTAATATGTGAGTTTAATTAACAATCAAAAGATTTATTATAAACAATAGTTTTATATAATATGTAAATTAAAAGGAAACAAATTTATAATAGTTTTTTAGGAAAGTTGTGCTCGGTGATATATCTTAAATTCAAATTTATGAATTATTAATTCTATATTGAAAAGGCTAGCAATGTCTTTCTCAATAAAAATAATTAATTATCTACAAGAAACTTTTTATCTATTTGTTTCGGAGTATTGTTTTCACAATTCTCAATGCTGAAAAGGCTCTCTCTGTAGTTTGGTGTATAATTTTCACAATGATGGTGAGTGATCCTTATCCATCTTTATCCAAGCTCACAAGTTATAATTCTCTTTTGAAAATTGAAGTGTGTTTTAGTGATGAATTACAAAAAAGAGCATAAAGTAAAAATAAAAAAATATTAAAGAGAAGAGAAAGAGAAAAAGAAAGAGAGAGAAAGAAGTGTGAAGAAACTTAAAATTTAAAGTAAAATTGAGTAGGACAAGTAGAGTCGATTTATTATTATTATTTTTTATATTAATTATTAAATAAAAAATTATTTTGAAGAAGTTATTAAAAAATATATATAATAAATAAAAAATTTTAAAAATTTTGAGAGACAAAAACACTAGCCCCGCCTCTGCCCCATCCAATACACAATACACCCACAAATTTCATTCCACCGTAGTTCAACTCAACACATGGCAAAAAGATTCAAAAAAGTGTTTCAAACAAATTAAAGACCAAAACAAATGTCACAAATATTAATGTCGGATACATCATCAAATTACTGCGTTAAGCAATCATTAACACTACAAGGGCAATAAGCCTAGATTCAAGTTAAGAGGAAGATATCGAGCATACCACACTTGTCACAACCTCAAACATTGGCATGTACACATACAGCTCACACTTTACACATTGACTGGTTTACACATTGGCATAACCAAACAACTTTGCATCACTCAGCAGACGTATTAACACAGACAAAGAAGCTGATCCTCAACTCAAAGTACAGAAATAAATAACCTGGCATTTGTCGATACACTAAGCTCCCAGCTGACAGCATTACACTTTTCACACGTGGGCACGCAATTTATTTTAATAACTTCTTACCCAGAACACAAAGAAACTTTATGGGTGGATCAAATGCCATCATTGTTGCGTGCAAAAATTTTACAAATTCCTCTTGGAATAGAAAAATGTAATGTTTAATGTAATGTTGTTATAGATAGACGTTCTCAAATAGGAAATAGACATCATCTCTTACTTTTTCTAGAAAGAAACCCTAGCCACTCGGAACAATTATTATACAGCAATTCAAACATCAACACCTAACAGCAGTAAAATGGATCATTCAGTGGCTATTCTCAACTGGTGGAGCTAGTGGCCTCCTATGGCGTTGCCTGTCTAATGCAACATATGAGTTTCCTCTTTGTTGTTGGATGCCACCATGTTGTTGATTGCCCCTGCGTAGCTGGCTCCCTCTTTGGTGATAACCTCCCCTCTGGTTATGCATTTGGTTACCTCTTTGTTGCTGATGGTCATGCCCACTATGAAGACCCCGGTTAACTCCACCTTGTTGATGTAGGCCATACCCTCCAGAAACATTCTGGTTGGCCTGAGGACCCATTCCACCACCCCACTCCTGATGACTACCAGTTCCAGGTGCTTGGTACATCCGATTGCCATCATAACCACCTGGACGAGAAGGATAGAGACCAATCTCCATTGACAGTTGTGTCGTAGGCCTGGGCATGTGCCTTGATCCACCGTTCTGATGATCTCTCAGAGGGTAATGAAAATTATTGGCAGCTGCTTGGTTATTTATTTGGTACTGATGAGGAGAACCATAGGGTTCATTGTAGCCATGGGCAAGGTGAGGACGCAAAGGAGAAGTTTGAGATATGGGGTAACCTGCACTGAAGTAATCTAGTCCAGGAGGAGCCATTATATGCTGTCCCTGGTTATGAAACCCATAATTTACATGGGAATTGACTGGTGGGACACAGGGAGCAGCGGCATATGACGGTGGTGGAGCCTGCATATCATTATTGAAACCATTACAATCGACCTTCATCTGTAAGCTATTAGCAATGAATCTGTGCGATGCCTCCCCAAGCCTACGGCCAGAAATGGCTTCCGGAGTGTTATGCCTTTCCATCAAATGAAGAACTTGCACATGTGATCTCCTATTTTCCCAAGCTCTCCTCCCCGAATCTTCATGCCATAACACAGGTTCGGTTTTCAAAGCACTGAATTGCACAATCTTAGGAGGGAATATAACTGCAGCTAAGGGACGCGTGATATGTTTTTGAGCTTTTGGAAGTCTATATATACAGCTTATAACTTCATTGGCCAATATATCTTCTGTGTACTTGATTGGAGATCTGAATATTGGAGGGTGAGTACATCCGGTAGAAGGCGAAATGTAACCATTCATCCTATCACTCAAGTCAGGTTTGACTTCCTTCTTTAATTCAATTCGTTCCTTTTCTGTCAATTGTCTACAACGATTGTCAAGAGAAAAGATTTGTTCCGAGAGACGGTGTGATGCTGCCACAAAAAGCATGTCACACATTACACTGTTTCTCCGTGCTTCTTACTCCCTCAAAGGTATGTTCTATTTTTGCAACCTCTGCAAGAAGACGTTCTTCATCAATAAAAGGCAATTTCGCAATACCCTGCCATGAATACCGCTTCCCATTCATGTCAATTTCAAAATCAGTTGGATAAAAATCGATAATGGGTGAATTTGGATCAGACATCAATTTCCTATACTGCTCAGGAAGTGCATGGGCACTTGCAGCAGGAAAAACCCCTAATAACTGATTGAATGGTTTGAAGGAGGAGCCCAACACAAACTGAATATCTAGCTGACCAAGATCCTTTAGATCAGATGCAAAGGGTGCATAATGATAAGGATAAAACCACCACCAAGAACAAACCCCTTCATAGTAATAGTGCATGACCCAACATAGACCTTCCGTGTACCTCAAAACAACATCTTTTCGTATTGCTTCCATTTCCTCTGGAGTATTTGCTGAAAACTTTTCTACATAATATCTTTCTTTCCACCCTGGTTCTCCCAGATTAATCTTGTCTTCCTCTTGATTTTCAGAGTTAAAAATATCAGATTTGTCACGGATCAACTCCTTAAGTTTTGCTTTCAACTCTTCTTTGTACTCATGTACATTAAAGTGCATACTATCCTCTGCTTCGACAATAGCAGCACCGATAGTGGTGCTTGAAGATAAACGTCTCATTTTATACGGCTGACCAAGAGACTCCATTTTTTGCTGAAAGGGTGCAAGCGAAGGGCCTAAGGCAAGACGGGAACCATTAAATCTAGCAACAGGAAGCAGAGAATCAGGCTCTGAATCATCTCTTTTAGCTTGTGCTTTTCACGCTTGATTCTTTCTGCTTGACGCTGATGCAATCGTGCTCTTTTCTGGAATATTTTGTCTTGATAGAATCCCACAGCCTGAATAAAATGCTCTACTCTGGTCAAATTTGGCTTGTTTCCATCAGTCAAATAACCACCCAGTGACCTCAATTCTTGTTGGGATGAGCCCTGCAGCCAATTGGGATTGGTCGAGGCTTGATTCCAATCATGCAACAGTATCGTTCATGTTGAATGATTAAAGGCTTTCCTTCATCAATAAGACAGTAATTATAATGAGTTATAAGTCTAATTAGATGAAGTCCATAAGATTAATATGTCTTGCAAGGAAACTGTAATGCGTTGCAGTTATGAGATTCCTATGCATCAAAGCATAATCTCAAAATGTTCCTGGTCAATGTATCATTGAGACTGGACATCAATGATGCTTAGAGACTGGTATATTCTATGTTCCTTACTTTGGAAGTAAGCAATCAATCTCATAGATTGAAGTATAGAGATACTTGGAACTAGAATATAGGTGCTTGCCTAGAAGAGCAAGTTCACTGAACATGACCCACCATGAGAAGTGCATTTGGTAATACACTCGAGTGTCTATGCAACAGTTCTCATGTGTCAGTTGTGTAAATACTCCATAGACTTGAGACACCAGGTTGTCTTATATGTGAAGTGCTATGCTTTGATTTCATCCTTATGGGTGTTTAACTAAGGATGCTAAAACAGGATGCTTTTGGGTATAGTATGAAGCATGTGAAGCCAAATGAGTGATCAAGATAGGAATCATCACCTCAAGTGTTTTAGAGGACATTTCCTATAAGTTCTTGGTTAACATTAGCTTATTGAAGTCCTTGGCCACGGCGACATGGAGATTATGAAAAAGGTTTCATAACTCTCTATAAAGCTAATGCTATAATTGCAGGAACAAATATGGAGGTCAATAAGAGTAGACACTGTACCAAGCTCTTATCATCTTCGGGAAATATGATGAGGGAATGAATTACATTGATAGACTATACACTGAAAGGTTGTCAAAGAACCCTTTAACTCTCCCAGCAATTGGGTGGCCATGATGCATTACTAGATGCCAATCTTGGTCTATGGAATTGATTATAAACTAATTAATTGAAATTTATATTAATTAATTAAGTCATTAATCAATTCCATTGTCAACATGTTGGGAACCTAATAGGTCACACACAATGATTGCATTTGAATTAAATTGGGAGAGTGACGATTTAAGTTAGACTTAAATCACATGCTAGGTAATTAACTTCTATAAACTTAATTAAAAGAGTTTGATTAAGTTTTTGGCATAAATATAAATAGTTATAACTATAAGGCCTTGATTGGAAAATATAAAAGAAATTAATTTTAATTTTAATTTTCAAGGACTTAATTAAAAGAGTTTAATTAAGTAATAGGCTCAATATTAAATGTGTTATAATATTGAGGGCTTAATTGTAAAATTGAAGTTATTTTAACCTAACTATATAAGTCACCTTTTAACTATTTTTCCATATGAGAGTTTTTCATAATTGAACAAAACGTAGTTTTTGTCAGAAAAAGAAAAGCATTTTTTTTCTTTGCCACCACTCCCTTTGTGTGAAAGAGAAAATTACTTATGAAGCAATTTCGACAAAGGTTCAGCTAAGATTGTGAAAAAGTAGAAAAGGACAATTGTTGTCCTCTTTGCTAGCACAAAGTATCGATAAAATCTCCTTCCTTTGTTGAGGGTTCAAGTGCAATCGTGTGTACTACCATTGGCGGCCAAGCACTTGATTGGCTAGGGTTTTGGCTCCTTGTGGTGTTCGCGGGATTGCTTCGAAAAGTGCCATCGTTATTACGAAATTACATGGTAAGGTAACTTTCTAAACAATAATTTATTTTGTGCTTTTATGTATTAAATATCACCAAGGTGATCCATGGGTGAAGGCATGTTTTGTTGTTTAGTTATAAAGTTTTTAATTTTTTTTCCGCTGCGTATTTTGAGCATGTCATCCATAGCCAAACCCATCAATGGTATCAGAGCCTTCCTTGGATCGATTTTAACACATGTTTATCTTTATTGTTGTTAATGCCTTGTTGAAATGGAATATGAGGTGTTTAGGTTTTGTTCTACACAAATTAGTAAGTTTTAAAATTTTACAATTTGTTCTAGTTATTTTGATTTCTAAATAGATTTTAATTGTAAATTTTAAAATTTATTTGTTATAATATTAGTCTCATTTTAATGTCAAAATATTGTAGATTAACAAGTGCATGAGATGCACAAATTAATTTAACAAATAAAGATTTGATCTCATGACATTATGGTGTGATTTAAATGGTAGAATTCGATTCGTCCAGCCATGGTATTGGTCCATTTTCAGCCATAAAAGTGAGGCTTAAGTGCTTCATAAAATGCACAAAAATTAAGATATCAATACACATTAGAAATGTTCCAAGATGGGTGATTATGTTTGGCTAATGGTGGAGGTAAAGTTACCAAAACGTGGCTAAAACAGTTACTGTTTACAATAGAGACAGTCATAGTTTTGTTTGACTTGGCAACCAATAAAGGCCTAAATTTGTGCAATTAGTTGCACCAATTGGCTGAGGATTTTTTTTTTATGAAAAGGTTCCATAAATTATCCAAATTGTTGCCAAGAATTTTAAGGATTTAAATCCCTAGAATTAAACCTTCATAAAACTGAGCTGGTGGAGTCAAAACTGTTGTTGCCTCTGCAGCAGCAAGCCACGATTTTAAATTTTTTTGACAGCTAAAAACGTTTCCTAAAATCCTGGAAAATTACTATGGAATTTTTCCATAAGTTGTCTATCAAGGAAAATTGAATTGGG
>NW_017234847.1:23449-26061 GCF_000208745.1 Theobroma cacao | reverse complement strand
ATTATAAATGAACTTTTCTTGTCAATAGATGGCTTTCGCTTCACGTTTCCCGAGGCAAACACTCGATTATAATCTGTTTAACCAAAAATGTGAAAAAATTCAACTTAAAATCAATAATGAGACTATAAAACCGTTTAAAGCGAGTAATAAGGCTTCTGAAGGCATGAGTGACTATAAATGGACTTTTCTTTTCAATGGATGGCGTTCACTTCACGTTTCTCGAGGTAAACATTTAATTATAAAATTCTTAACCGAAAATGTAAAAAAAATTCAACTTAAAATAAATTATGAGAATATAAAACTATTTTAAGCGAGCTACAAGGCTTTTGAAGGCATGAGAGAAAATAAATGGACTTTTCCTACCAACAGAGCTACACGTTTCTCGAGGTAAACATTCAATTATAATCTGTTTAACCCAAAATTTAAGAAAATTCAACTTAAAATTAATAATGAGACTAAAATCATTTAAAGCAAGTAATAAGGTTTCGAAGGCATGAGCGACTATAAAAGGACTTTTCTTGTCAATGGATCACTTTTGCTTCAAGTTTCCTGAGGCAAACATTCGATTTAAAAAAATATATAAAAAAATTCAGCTTAAAATCAATAATCAGATTATTAAACCATTTAAAGCGAGTAATAAGGCTTTTAAAGGCATGAGTAACTATAAATGAACTTTTCTTCCCCTTGGAAGGCTTTTGCTTCACGTTTCTCGAGGCAAAGTTGTAATTATAATCTATTTTAACCAAAAATGTAAAAAAATTCAATTTAAAATGAACAATGAGACCATAAAACCATTTAAAGCGAGTAATAAGGCTTCTGAAGGCATGAGTGACTATAAACAGACTTTTCTTGTCAACGGATGGCCTTCGCTTCACGTTTCTCAAGGCAAACATATAATTATAAAATTCATAATCAAAAATGTAAAAAACTTCAACTTAAAATCAATTATGTGATTATAACCATTTTAAGCGAGTAATAAGGCTTCTAAAGAAATGAGTGACTATAAATGGTCTTTTTCTGTCAACTGCGGGTTTTAACCTCACGTTTCCTGAGATAAACATTCAATAATAATCTGTTTTAGATAAAAAATTTAAAACAATTCATCTTAAAATCAATAATGAGATTATAAAACCATTTAAAGCAAGTAATAAGGCTTTCGAAGGCATGAGTGAAAATAGATGGACTTTTCCTACCAACAGAGGGTTTTAGCTACACGTTTCCCGAGGTAAACATTCAATTATAATCTGTTTGACCAAAAATTTAAGAAAATTCAACATAAAATCAATAATGAGACTATAAAGCCATTTAAAGCGAGTAATAAGGCTTTCGAAGGCATGAGCAACTATAAAAGGACTTTTCTTTTCAATGGATCACTTTTGCTTCAAGTTTCCAAAGGCAAACATTCGATTATGATCTATTTTAGCCAAAAATGTGAGAGAATTCAACTTAAAATCAATAATGAGACTATAAAACCGTTAAAAGCGAGTAATAAGGCTTCTGAAGGCATTGTTTACTATAAACGAACTTTTCTTGTCAATGGATGGCTTTCATTCCACGTTTCTCGAGGCAAACATTTAATTATAAAATTTTTCACTGAAAATGTAAAGAAATTCAACTTAAAATCAATTATGAGATTATAAAACCATTTTCAGCGAGCTACAAGGCTTTTAAAGGTATGAGTGACTGTAAATGGTCTTTTCCTATCAACTGAGGGTTTTAGCCTCATGTCTTCCGTGACAAACATTCAATTATAATCTATTTTAACTAAAAATGTAAAACAATTTAGCTTAAAATGAATAATCAAATTATAAAACCATTTAAAGCGAGTAATAAGGCTTTTAAAGGCATGAGTGACTATAAATGAACTTTCCTTCCCATTGGAAGGCTTTCGCTTCACGTTTCCTGAGGCAAACTTTCAATTATAATATGTTTTAACCAAACTTGTAAAAAAATTCAATTTAAAATGAATAATGAGACTATAAAACCATTTAAAGCGAGTAATAAGGCTTTTGAAGGCATGAGTGACTATAAATAGACTTTTCCTACCAACAGAGCTACACGTTTCTCGAGGTAAACATTCAATTATAATCACTTTTGCTTCAAGTTTCTCGAGGAAAACATTCGATTATAATCTATTTTAACCAAAAATGTGAGAAAATTCAACTTAAAATTAATAATGAGACTATAAAACCGTTTAAAGCAAGTAATAAAGCTTCTGAAGGCATGGCTGACTATAAACAGACTTTTGTTGTCAATGGATGGCTTTCACTTCACGTTTTTCAAGGCAAACATGTAATTATAAAATTCTTAACCGAAAATTTAAAAAAATTCAACTTAAAATCAATTATGAGATTATAAAACCATTTTAAGCGAGTTATAAGGCTTTTGAAGGCATGAGAGAAAATAAATTTACTTTTCCTACCAACAAACCTACATGTTTCCCGAGGTAAACATTCGATTATAATCTTTTTAACCAAAAATTAAAGAAAATTCAACTTAAAATCAATAATGAGACTATAAAACCATTTAAAGCGAGTAATAAGGCTTTCGAAGGCATGAGCGACTATAAAAGGACTTTTCTTGTCAATGGATCACTTTTGCTTCAAGTTTCT
>NW_017234847.1:16226-19458 GCF_000208745.1 Theobroma cacao | reverse complement strand
AGAATTTCAAGAGAAAAAGTGTGGAAAATCAAGGAAAACAAGTGAAAAAGGTAGGATTTCTCAATTTAAACTTGAAATCTATTTTCCTTAAGCATTTCTCCTTATTTTCCATGGTTAAATTTCATGCTTTCATGGTGAATTCATGGCCAGCCGAATGGGTATGGAGAGAGAATGATGTTGGATTGATTTGATTTCAAGTTATGTTAGTGTTTTAGTTAGTTTACCATGTCTAGAAACAAAACAACAAGAAAAGAATTCATTTTCACCATCACCCATCAATGGCCAAACCTACCTTGTATTGAGTGAGGATGAATTTGATTTTTTTATTTTAAGAGAATTGGTTAGAAAATGATGAATTATGGTGTGGAAAAATAGTAGGAAAAATAACGGTGTTAATGCACCATTACTGACTGAAAAATTCTAAGAAGAAAAATGAAGATGGTTTTGCCAAATTTTAGGTTATTTGACTTATGTTTGGTGAATTAAGGTATTAGAAAAGAAATGGAGCAATTTGGAGCTAAATTGGATGCGTTGGCCAATTAATCGGGTGATAAGACAAATTAGGCCAATACCGAGTTTAGATGGTTACCCGTGTATTTTCCATTCCATATCATGCATTAGTAGTCTAAATTAGTTTAATTTCGATTTAGTACCAATGTAGTAAGTTTCTCGATTTTGTACTATGTCAAGGTGGTGAGTCCTCCGATAAAGGCAAGGAAATTGCATCCGGGGACCAGTAGTTAGAGTACTACAAAAATCCGCACTCTAGACATAGTGAGTAAACTTACTGTCATTTTAATTATCTAGGGTGGCTTTTAGATGATTTCATGAATTCTATGGAAAAATGGATTTAAAAAGGTAAATTTTCATGTTTTATGAATAAATGTGTTTCAATGAAATTAATTTATAAATTGTTTTGAAATTAATAATGATTTTGAAAAATAGAGTACACGGAGACTGCTATTTGTTGCAATTTGATTGTTTAAATTGATTGGCTTATGATAAATCGGGCATGATTGGCTGGTTGCAATTGTATTGAAATACGGATTGTTTATTTGCCTTGAAAGGCTGTGAATTACAATAATTTCCATATCATGTTATTGAATTTTATTGATTGGTGGGATAATTATTAGCCTACTGCAGTAAGCGGGTTTCGTGGATCAGCCTATGAAAGGGGCACGATAACCCCGTTTATATGTGCTCACCTCGGTTGTAGAGGAGCGTAGGGTAGCTCCTGAGGTGATATTTGAGTTCACTGCACGCTGAACCACCACGTGATGGTGAACTCAACCAACGCTGAGGAACGGCTATGATGTCCAATGAAAAATGTGTTTTATGGGAAATGTGAATTTTTAACAGCATTAGCGGTCTCTATAGGATGCCTTGGCCAAGGTGTCCCCGAGGATGGATTTATGGCACAAGCCTAGTTTTTATGAAATTCATAAGTCTCGTTACGTATTTTGAATGAAATGTGTTCTAATGCTGTGACCTAGTTTACGATAATTTAATTTATCGTCTCCATGTACTCAACTCTAGATGTTTGTGATGATGTCTATTTACTCACTGGGATATTATAATCTCACCACCCTCCTTTCCACCCATTTCAGACTCAGTATAGACTGCAGATAGCTAATATCGTCGAAGGCTACAGTTGGCTTTACTTCCTCAAAAACTGTAGGTTTGTAGCCTTCGTTCATTTTTGTCATTTAGGGGTCCACATGTCACAGTAAATTAAATTTCATACTCTAGATATCTGTACTATTGTATGTAGAAATTTATTTTGCTTTTACGCTATAAAAATTATTTACGCAATATTCTAAAAATATTATTTTATAAGAAAATAGAATATTTTGTTTAATATTTTTATTTTATTCTAACAGTCATAATTTTACTTTAAACGAATGTTTTAGACATCTAAATTTATTTTTGATTTTGAAATATGTGTTATGCACTTATTTACTACATTATTAGCTAGAATCGAAATTTTCAGGAAAATGAGAAACTAATATTAAAGCCTTGTGGGGTTCCGGTTGGCATTCCGGATAATGAGTGTCTATCGGGAAATCGCAATGGTTGTCACTGGCTCGAGGGGAGTACCGGTTCATGACATAAACATTCAATTATAATCTGTTTGACCAACAATTTAAGAAAATTCAACTTAAAATCAATAATGAGATTATAAAACCATTTAAAGCGAGTAATAAGGCTTTCGAAGGCATGAGTGACTATAAATAAACTTTTGTTGTCAATGGATGGCTTTCGCGTCACGTTTCTCGAGGTAAACATTCAATTCCAATATGTTTTAACCAAAAATGTAAGAAAATTCAGCTTAAAATCAATAATCAGATTATAAAACCATTTCAAGTGAGTAATAAGGCTTCTGAAGGCATGAGTGACTATAAATAAACTTTTGTTGTCAATGGATGGCTTTTGCTACAAGTTTCCAGAGGCAAGCATTCGATTATAATCTATTTTAACCAAAAATGTGAGAACATTCAACTTAAAATCAATAATGAGTCTATAAAACCATTTAAAGCGAGTAATAAGGCTTCTAAAGGCATGAGTGACTATAAACGGACTTTTCTTGTCACTGGATGGCTTTCGCTTCACATTTCTCGAGGCAAAAATTTAATTATAAAATTCTTAACCAAAAATGTAAAAAAATTCAACTTAAAATCAATTATGAGATTATAAAACTATTTTAAGTGAGCTATAAGTCTTGTAAAGTTATGAGTGTCTATAAATGGTCTTTTCCTGTCAACTGAGGGTTTTAGCCTCACGTTTTTCGAGGTAAACATTCAATTATAATCTGTTTGACCAAAAATTTAAGAAAATTCAACTTAAAATCGATAATGAGATTATAAAACGATTTAAAGCGAGTAATAAGGCTTTCGAAGGCATGAGTGACTATAAATGGACTTTTCTTATTAAGGGATGACTTTCACGTCACGTTTCTCGAGGTAAACATTCAATTAATCTGTTTTAACCTAAAATGGAAAAAAATTTAGCTTAAAATCAACAATCAGATTATAAAACCCTTTAAAGCGAGTGATAAGGCTTTTAAAGGTATGAGTGACTATAAATGGACTTTTCTTGTCAATGGATGGCGTTCGCGTCATGTTTCCTGAGGCAAACATTCAATTATAATCTATTTTAACCAAAAATGTAAAAAATTCAGCTTAAAATCAATAATCAGATTATAAAACTATTTAAAGCGAGTAATAAGGCTTTC
>NW_017234847.1:9921-16054 GCF_000208745.1 Theobroma cacao | reverse complement strand
AGATTATAAAACCATTTAAAGCGAGTAATAAGGCTTTCGAAGGCATGAGTGACTATAAATGGACTTTTCTTATCAATGGATGGCTTTCGCTTCATGTTTCCCGAGGCAAACATTCATTTATAATATTTTTTAACTAAAAATGTAAGAAAATTCAACTTAAAATCAATAATGAGACTATCAAACCTTTTAAAGCGAGCAATAAGGCTTCTGAAGGCATGAGTGACTATAAACGGACTTTTCTAACCAACGAATGGCTTTCGCTTCACGTTTCTTGATGCAAACACATAATTATAAAATTCATAACCAAAAATGTAAAAAAATTCAACTTCAAATCAATTATGAGATTATAACCATTTTAAGCGAGTAATAAGGCTTCTAAAGGAATGAGTGACTATAAACGGTCTTTTCTTGTCAATTGAGGGTTTTAGCCTCACGGTTCTCGAGATAAACATTCAATAATAATCTGTTTTAACAAAAAAAAGTAAAATAATTCCACTTAAAATCAATAATGAGATTATAAAACCATTTAAAGGGAGTAATAAGGCTTTTGAAGACATGAATGACAATAAATGGACTTTTTCGACCAACAGAGAGTTTAAGCTATACGTTTCCCGAGGTAAACATTCAATTATCATCTGTTTGATCAAAAATTTCAAAAAATTCAACTTAAAATCAATAATGAGATTATAAAACCATTTAAAGTAAGGAATAAGGCTTCCGAAGGCATGAGCGACTAAAAAGGACTTTTCTTGTCAATGGATGGCTTTCGTGACACGTTTCCCAAGGCAAACATTCAATTATTATCTATTTTAACCAAAAATGTAAAAAAATTCAGCTTAAAATCAATAATCAGATTATAAAACCATTTAAAGCGAGTAATAAGGTTTTTACAGGCATGAGTGACTATAAATGAACTTTCCTTCCCATTAGAAGGCTTTCGCTTCACATTTCCTGAGGTAAACTTTCAATTATAATTTGTTTTAACCAAAAATGTAAAAAAATTCAATTTAAAATCAATAATGAGACTGTAAAACTATTTAAAGCGAGTAATAAGGCTTCTAAAGGCATGAGTGACTATAAACAGATTTTTTTGTCAACGAATGGCTTTCGCTTCACGTTTCTCTACTCAAACATATAATTATAAAATTCATAATAAAAAATGTAAAAAAATTTAACTTAAAATCAATTATGAGATTATAACCATTTGAATCGACCAATAAGGCTTCTAAAGGAATGAGTGACTATAAATGGTCTTTTCCTGTCAATTGAGGGTTTTAGCCTCACGTTTCTCGAGATAAAAATTCAATAATAATCTGTTTTAACAAAAACATGTAAAACAATTCATCTTAAAATCAATAATGAGATTATAAAACCATTTAAAGCGAGTAATAAGGCTTTTGAAGGTATGAGTGACAATAAATGGACTTTTCCTACAAACAGAGGGTTTTAGCTACACGTTTCCCAAGGTAAACATTCAATTATAATCTGTTTGACCAATAATTTAAGAAAATTCAGCTTAAAATCAATAATGAGACTATAAAAACATTTAAATAAGGCTTTCGAAGGCATGAGCGACTATAAAAGGACTTTTCCTGTCAATGGATGGCTTTCGCGTCACGTTTCCTAATGCAAACATTCAATTATAATCTGTTTTAACCAAAAATGTAAAAAAAATTCAGCTTAAAATCAATAATCAGATTATAAAACCATTTAAAGCGAGTAATAAGGCTTTTAAAGGCGTGAGTGACTATAAATGGACTTTTCTTGTCAATGAATGGCTTTCGCGTCATGTTTCCCAAGGTAAACATTCAATTATAATATGTTTTAACGAAAAATGTAAAAAAATTCAGCTTAAAATCAATAATCAGTTTATAAAACCATTTAAAGCGAGTAATAAGGCTTTTCAAGGCATGAGCCACTATAAAAGAACTTTTCTTGTTAATGGATGGCTTTCGCGTCGCGTTTCCTGAGGTAAACATTCAATTACAATCTATTTTAACCAAAAATGTAAAACAAATCAGCTTAAAATTAATAATAAGATTATAAATCCATTTAAAGCGAGTAATAAGGCTTTTAAAGGCATGAGTGACTATAAATGTACTTTCCTTCCCATTGGAAGGCTTTCACTTCACATTTCCTGAGGCAAACTTTCAATTTTAATCTGTTTTAACCAAAAATGTAAAAAAATTTAATTTAAAATCAATAATGAGACTATAAAACCATTTAAAGTGAGTAATAAGGCTTTTGAAGGCATGAGTGACTACAAATGGACTTTTCCTACTAACAAAGGGTTTTAGCCTCACGTTTCCTGAGGTAAACATTCAATTATAATATGTTTAACCAAAAATTTAAGAAAATTCAACTTAAAAATCAATAATGAGACTATAAAACCATTTAAAATGAGTAATAAGGCTTTCGAAGGCATGAGCGATTATAAAGGGAATTTTATTATCAATGGATGCCTTTCGCATCACGTTTCCTAAGGCAAACATTCAATTATAATCTATTTTAACCAAAAATGTAAAAATATTTAGCTTAAAATCAATAATCATATTATAAAACCATTTAAATCGAGTAATAAGTCTTTCCAAGGCATGAGTGACTATAAATGGACTTTTCCTTGTCAATGAATGGCTTTCGCGTCACATTTCCCAAGGTAAACATTCAATTATAATTTGTTTTCACTAAAAATGTAAAAAAATTCAGCTTAAAATCAGTAATCAGATTACAAAATCATTTAAAGCAAGAAATAAGGCTTTCGAAGGCATGAGTGACTATAAATGAACTTTTCTTGTCAATGAATGGCTTTCGACGGTATGAGTGACTATAAATGGACTTTTCTTATCAATGAATGGCTTTCGCGTCATGTTTCCCGAGGTAAACATTCAATTATAATCTGTTTTAACAAAAATGTAAAAAAAATTCAGCTTAAAATCAATAACCAAATTATAAAACTATTTAAAGCGAGTAATAAGTCTTTCGAAGGCATGAGTGACTATAAATGGACTTTTCTTGTCAATAAATGGCTTTCGCATCATGTTTCCCAAGGTAAACATTCAATTATAATATGTTTTAACTAAAAATGTAAAAAAATTCAGCTTAAAATCAATAATCAGATTATAAAACCATTTAAAGCGAGTAATAAGTCTTTCAAAGGCATGAGTGACTATAAATGAACTTTTCTTGTCAATGGATGGCTTTCGCTTCACTTTTCCTAAAGCAAACATTCATTTATAATCTGTTTTGGCCAAAAATGTAAAAAAATTCAGCTTAAAATCAATAATCAGATTATAAAACCATTTAAAGCGAGTAATAAGGCTTTCAGAGGCATGAGTGACTATAAATGAACTTTTCTTGTCAATGGATGCGTTTCGCTTGACATTTCCTGAGGCAAACATTCATTTATAATCAGTTTTAACAAAAAATGTAAGAAAATTCAACTTAAAATCAATAATGAGACTATAAAACCATTTAAAGTGAGCAATAAAGCTTTTGAAGGCATGAGTGACTGTAAACGAACTTTTCTTGTCAACGGATGCCTTTCGCTTCATGTTTCTCAAGGCAAACATATATTTCTAAAATTCATAACCAAAAATGTAAAAAAATTCAACTTAAAATTAATTATGAGATTATAACCATTTTAAGCGAGTAATAAGGCTTTTAAAGGAATGAGTGACTATAAATGGTCTTTTCCTATCAACTAAGGCTTTTACCCTCACGTTTCCTGAGATAAACATTCAATAATAATCTGTTTTAACAAAAAAATCTAAAACAATTCAACTTAACATCAATAATGAGATTATAAAACCATTTAAAGCGAATAATAGGGCTTTTGAAGGCATAAGTGACAATAAATGAACTTTTCCTTCCAACAGAGGGTTTTAGCTACACGTTTCCTAAGGTAAACATTCAATTACCATCTGTTTGCCCAAAAATTTAAGAAAATTCAACTTAAAATCAATAATGAGATTATAAAACCATTTAAAGTGAGTAATAAGGCTTTCGAAGGTATGAGTGACTATAAAAGGACTTTTCTTATCAATGGATAGCTTTCGCGTCACGTTTTCCGATGCAAACATTTAATTATAATCTGTTTTAACCAAAAATATAAAAAAATTTAGCTTAAAATCAATAATCAGATTATAAAACCATTTAAAACGAGTAATAAGGCTTTCAAAGGCATGAGTGACTATAAATGAACTTTTCTTGTTAATGGAATGCTTTCGCTTCACTTTTCCCAAAGCAAACATTTATTTAAAATCTGTTTTAACCAAAAATGTAAGAAAATTCAACTTAAAATCAATAATGAGACTATAAAACCATATTAAGCAAGCAATAAGGCTTTTGAAGACATGAGTGACTATAAACAGACTTTTCTTGTCAACGGATGGCTTTTGCTTCGCGTTTCTCGAGGTAAACATTTAATTATAAAATTCTTAACTAAAAATGAAAAACAATTCAGCTCAAAATCAATTATGAGATTATAAAACCATTTTAAGCAAGTAATAGGGTTTCTAAAGGTATGAGTGACTACAAATGGTCTTTTTCTATCAACTGAGGGTTTTAGCCTCACGTTTCCCGAGGTAAAGATTCATGTATAAATTGTTTTAACAAAAAAAATGTAAAACAATTCAACTTAAAATCAATAATGAGATTATAAAACCATTTAAAGAGAGTAATATGGCTTTTGTGGGCATGAGTGACAATAAATGGACTTTTCCTACCAACCGAGGGTTTTAGCCATACGTTTCTCGAGGTAAACATTTAATTATAATCTGTTTGACCAAAAAAGGTAAGAAAATTCAACTTAAAATCAATAATGAGATTATAAAACCATTTAAAGAGAGTAATAAGGCTTTCGAAGGCATGAGTGTCTATAAATGGACTTTTCTTGTCAATGAAAGGGTTTCGCGTCACGTTTCCCAAGGTAATCATTCAATTATAATCTGTTTTAACCAAAAAAGTAAAAAAATTCAGCTTAAAATCAATAATCAGATTATAAAACCATTTAAAGCGAGTAATAAGGCTTTCAAAGGCATGAGTGACTATAAATGAACTTTTCTTGTTAATGGAATGCTTTCGCTTCACTTTCCCCAAAGCAAACATTTATTTAAAATATGTTTTAACCAAAAAAGTAAGAAAATTCAACTTAAAATCAATAATGAGACTATAAAACCATATTAAGCAAGCAATAAGGCTTCTGAAGGCATGAGTGACTATAAACAAAGTTTTCTTATCAACGGATGGCTTTCGCTTCACGTTTCTCTAGGTAAACATTTAATTATAAAATTCTTAACTAAAAATGTAAAAAAATTCAGCTCAAAATCAATTATGAGATTATAAAACCATTTTAAGCAAGTAATAAGGCTTCTAAAGGTATGAGTGACTATAAATGGTCTTTTCCTGTCAACTAAGGGTTTTAGCCTCACGTTTCTTGAGGTAAAGATTCATGTATAATCTGTTTTAACAAAAAAATGTAAAACAATTCAACTTAAAATCAATAATGAGATTATAAAACCATTTAAAGTGAGTAATATGGCTTTTGTCGTCATGAGTGACAATAAATGGACTTTTCCTACCAACAGAGGGTTTTAGCTATACGTTTCTCAAGGCAAGCATTCAATTATAATCTGTTTGACCAAAAAAGTTAAGAAAATTCAACTTAAAATCAATAATGAGATTATAAAACCATTTAAAGCGAGTAATAAGGCTTTCGAAGGCATAAGTGTCTATAAATGGACTTTTCTTGTCAATGGAAGGCTTTCGCATCACGTTTCCCAAGGCAATCATTCAATTATAATCTATTTTAACCAAAAATGTAAAAAAAAATCAGCTTAAAATCAATAATCATATTACAAAACCATTTCAAGCGAGTAATGTCACGACCCAATTTCTCGGGCCATGACCGGCGCATGAGCTCAATGAGCATAGCTCACTAAACCCAAGCAAGCCTATCCATTTACCTTTGCTTAACAAATTTATCATATCATGCATACACACACATTTTTTTTTGGGTGTGAACATAGCCAAAACACAATGGCATTATCGATAATAATATACATGCACTATACCAGTCATGTATTTAGCAATTTACATTGCATACACATATTCACATTGTTAGATTGTATTCACA
>NW_017234847.1:0-4908 GCF_000208745.1 Theobroma cacao | reverse complement strand
CAAAAATGTAAAAAAATTCAACTTAAAATCAATTATGAGATTATAAAACTATTTTAAGCGAGCAATAAGGCTTCTGAAGGCATGAGTGACTATAAATGGTCTTTTCTTGACAATGGAGGGTTTAACCTCACGTTTCTCGAGGTAAACATTCAATTATAATCTGTTTGCACAAAAAATGTAAAACAATTCAACTTAAAATCAATAATCAGATTATAAAATCATTTAAAGTGAGTAATAAGGCTTTCGAAGGCATGAGTAACTGTAAATGGACTTTTCTTGTCAATCGATGGCTTTCGCTTCACGTTTCCTAAGGCAAACATTCAACTATAATCTGTTTTAACCAAAAATGTGAGAAAATTCAACTTCAAATCAATAATGAGATGATAAAACCATTTAAAGGGAGTAATAAAGCTTTCAAAGGTATGAGTGAGTATAAATGGACTTTTCTTGTCAATCGATGGCTTTCTCTTCACGTTTCTTGAGGCAAACATTCAATTATAATCTGTTTTAACCAAAAATTTAAGAAAATTCAACTTAAAATCAATAATGAGATCATAAAACCATTTAAAGCGAGTAATAAGGCTTTCAAAGGCATGGGTGACTATTAATGGTCTTTTCCTATCAACGGAGGGTTTTAGCCTCACGTTTTTCAAGACAAACATTCAATTATAATCTGTTTTAACAAAAAATGTAAAAAATTCAACTTGAAATCAATAATGAGATTATAAAACCAATTAAAGCAAGCAATAAGGCTTTCGAAGGCATGAGTGACTATAAACAGACTTGTCTTGTCCATCGATGGCTTTCGCTTCAGGTGTCTCAAGGCAAACATTTGATTATAAACTTTCTTATTCAAAAATGTAAAAAAATTCAACTTAAATTCAATTATGAGATTATAAATCTATTTTAAGTGAGTAATAAGGCTACTAAAGGCATGATTGACTATAAATGGACTTTTCCTTTCAATGGACGGTTTTAGCCTCACATTTCCCCAGGCAAACATTCAATTATAATCTGTTTTAACCAAAAATGTAAGAAAATTCAACCTAAAGTCAATAATGAGATTACAAAACCATTTAAAGTGAGTAATAAGGCTTTCGAAGGCATGAGTGACTATAAATGGACTTTTCTTGCCAATTGATGGCTTTCGTTTCATGTTTCTAGAGGCAAACATTCAATTATGATCTGTTTTTAGCCAAAAATGTAAGAAAATTCAGCTTAAAATCAATAATGAGATTATAAAACCATTTAAAGTGAGTAATAAGGCTTTTGAAAGCATGAGTGACAATAAACGAACTTTTCTTGTTAATCGATAGCTTTTGCTTCATGTTTCCCGAGGTAAACATTCAATTATAATTTGTTTTAACCAAAAATGTAAGAAAATTCAACCCAAAGTTAATAATGAGATTATAAAACCATTTAAAGTGAGTAATAAGGATTTCAAAGGCATGAGTGACTATAAATGGACATTTCTTGTCATTGGATGGCTTTCGCTTCACGTTTCCCAAGGTAAACGTTCAATTATATTATGTTTTAACCAAAAATGTAAAAAAATTCAACTTAAAATCAATTATGAGATTATAAAACCATTTTAAGTGAGCAATAAGGCTTCTGAAGGCATGGTGACTATAAATGGGCTTTTCCTATCAACTGAGGATTTTAGCCTTACATTTCCTGAGGTAAACATTCATTTATAACCTGTTTGCACAAAAAATGTAAAAATATTCAACTAAAAATTAATAATAAGATTATAAAATTATTTAAAGTGAGTGAAAAGGCTTTTGAAGGCATGAGTATAAATGGACTTTTCTTATCAATCGATGGCTTTCGATTATTATAAAATCATTTTTCGAGACTTGCGGGAGAACCTGCCAAATCCTGAACAAGCCTTAGTTGAATCTTTGGTTATTATGCCATCAATTTGTGAAACTATTTGAACCAATATCCCTTTGTAATAAGGATTATACATAATCATAATAAACCATCTTAACCTTTATTCACCATACTTGTAAAGATTACATTATAATCTATAATTATTCTATTGTACGCTTACATTGACACTACTCACAAATACATTATACTATGAATGACTCGACCTCTAGCAGCGGAGCAACTCGGAATAAAGTGCTACAAGATGCCTTTATCTATCCACGGTAGACAACATGTGCCGATGAACGCACACTAGGCTAAAGACTATCTGAAAAAGGGAAATAAGGGGGTGAGTCTCACAGACTCAATGATCATCGGTTCCGTGAGCAGGGAGTAGATGGGAAATGTAACACCCCATACTTTGATATGGTGGCTAATAAAGCCTTTCGGATGTCAACTGAGGTTAATTAGTAAGTTAAGAGGTGATTCAAAAGTAAACCGAGGCAAAGTAAGATGTTTTGGAGCCCTTGAAGGCTAATGAAAAATTTTAGAATAAGATAATATTTTATTAATAAAATAATATTAAAATATTAATATTTTATTAATTATGAAAATTAGTCATGAAGGAGGAGTATACGACTAATCTAATTGGGGGAGAAGAAATAAGAAAAAATTTCAAAGAAAAACGGCATTAACGGGGCCACATGCCTTTATTAAATAGAGCGCGAGGGGGTAAGTATATATTTAAATATTATGGTGACACTTTGGTGAAGTGGGACTTTGATATTTTGATTGTACACGTGTAGAGGAAGAAAGATAGAAGGAAATTGAAATTTAAAATGTGTTGGAAGGACCCAATTGTAAAGAATGAAAGTTAGAGGGGTCACACGGTAAATAAGGAAAAGTTAGAGGACTCATTTACAATTTCAACATTTGGAGTTAAAAAGGGGAATTTACTAATCAAGGAAGGTTAAAATATGTGGAATATAGGATTTACATGTGAGAATTACTATTACATGCAATCATAGCATGCAAAAAGGAAAAGTTAGTGGGAGACATGTGGGACCCCCACCATGTGAAGTAAAAGAAAACATAAGATTAAAATTTGCTTGCACGAGATGTGATTGGTGCAATGGTGGTCAAATGAAGGATGAGGAAAGTGGGGTGAATGTGGTTTGGATGAGACAATGAAAGATTAAACAAATCATAAAGTAAAAAAAATGGTGTAAGAAATAAAGAAATGAAAAATGATGAAAAGTAAAAGATGAAAGGCAAGTGGCAGATGGAAGAGTGGTAAGCTTATTTTATGTGAATTAATCACATAAAATAAGTGGGAAGGAATTCAAAAGAACCATTCAATCTTGGGCCATCCACCCATGCAAAGGAAATAAGGAAGAAAGAAAAGAAAAGTAAAGGAAAAAGGTAGCATTGGGCAATCCGCCCATGGGTGAGTAAAAACAAGAAAAAGAAAATCATTTTTTCTCTCTTTTCCTTGAGTGAAACAACAACATAAATCTACAAGATAAGGGAGGAAATCTCATGGTTCCTCTTGGTTTTGTGCAAAATTGAACCTTTCCTTCCTTTTTCTCTTTTTCTTTATTTCTTTCTTTACTTTCCTTTCTCTTTTCTTCTTTCTTTCCTTTCCTTTCTCTTTTCTTCTTGGTTATGGGTGGACTTCTCAAGGCCAAGCCTTGAAAATGGCTTTCATTTTCTCTCCCATGCGCAGATTGCCCAAGGTCACTCATTTTTTTCTCTTATTTTCTTTTCTTTTCTCTTTATTTTTCCTTCATGGGCAGATTGCCCAAAGCTTGCTCATTTTAGCCTTTTTCCTTTTTCCTTTTATGTGGTAAAATTGCAAGTCAAAAGGCCTTTGAACCATTCCACCCATCCTTCACTTTTCATCATCCATTCTTTCTTCATTTCTTTTTCATCTCTTATTTGCATGCCATGCCATTCAATTACCTTTCTTTGTTTTTTTTCTATTAAATATTATATTTATGCCTTTTTCTTTTCAAATCACATCACCTTTCTTACTTGTTTACTATGGGCTCTCTTTGCCAAACCATGGTTTTCTCCAATTACATATATTTTTTATTCTTTTTCTCTTGTCAACTTTCACATGGTGGGGTCCCACATGTTTCCCACTAACATCCTCCTTTCTTGCATGCAATGATTTGCATGAAATAGTGAATTTCACATACATATCTCATATTCCACATAATCTAACTTTCCTTGGTTAGTAAATTCCCATTTAACTTCAAATGTTAAAATTTCCACATAAGTCCTCAAACTTTCTTTTATTTATCGTGTAACCTTCTAAACTTTCATCTTTTACAACTTGGTCCTTCCAACATGTTTTAAATTCCAATTTTCTTCTGTTTTTCTTCCTTTACACGTGTAAAATCAAAATATCCAAGTTGCACTTCACCAAGGTGTCACCATAATATTTAAATATATTTTTACCCGAGCTTGCTCTATTTAATAAAGGCACGCGAGCCCCATTAACATCATTTTTTTTTGAAATTCTTTCTTATTTCTTCTCCCCCACTTAGATTAGTCATATAATCCTCTTTCATGACTAATTTCGATAATAGTTAAAATATTAATTTTTTAATATTATTTTATTCCAAAATTCTCCACTTATCTCCTTGGATCCCAAAATGTCTTATTATGCCTCAGTTCACTTCCAAATCAACTTTTAACTCACTAATTCATCCTCAATAAAGATGATATTATTTAATTACTATTTCCTCACATGCAAAATATTTTATTCCAAATTAGTCCTTTCACCCATCATCACTCTTAAACATTCTAATTAACCTCAATTAGGATCCGACAAGCTTTATTAGCCACCATATCAAAGTATGGGGTGTTACAGCATGAGTGACTATAAATGGATTTTTTTTGTCAATGGATGGCTTTCGCTTCACGTTTCTAGAGGCAAATATTCAATAATAACTTGTTTTAACCAAAAAGGTAAAAAAATTCAACTAAAAATCAATTATGAAATTATAAAACCATTAAAAGCAAGTAATACGA
>NW_017234846.1:24064-26143 GCF_000208745.1 Theobroma cacao | reverse complement strand
TATTCTCATGGGTATGGCCTTTTCTAAGATTAAGCTGCTCTCGGTACTCTATATGCTGAGCGGGGTTTATAAACAGAGCTAAGGTTCCCAAATCGTTCCTCACTGTCGTCCACACAGACTAATAAGGCACCCCGATCCTCACCCATTACAGGCTTCAAACGGACTAGGTTCGATTTGAGTGGGAGTCTTCACTAGCCCGTGCGGAGGTTATCACCTCACGAGAGCGTAGCTACTAAACTCCCTCCTAAAAAGGACATAACCCGGGTGGAGGGTTTATGCATGAATGTAAAATGTGCTGTGTGTGTGAAGGAAATCATGAGTTCAAAGTAACAATCTCACATCCCTCTACCCTAAATCCCCACAAGTATTAGAAGCAATAAAGTAATAAATGCGAAATAAACTAATGTACCAAACAAAATATGCAGTACAAATCATTAATTATTAAGGAAACAGTGGATTATTTAAAGCCTTGGATAACCTATTATATATTTTTTTTAATGGCTCGACTCTCTTTGGTCCCCAGTGGAGTCGCCAGCTGTCGTAACGTGCGGGTCCGGGAACCCGACCGCTAGACGTGAATGTGAAAACTCACTAAAAATTAAACTAGGAGTCGCCACCAATCTTTTTTTACTAGGTGCGATTGGCCACCTATTGACTCGATTCTAATTGATGAAAACTTAAATTAATTTTAAGCCCACCGAAAAGAACCTTAAACCGGTTTACAATTTTCTGGATCTAGGTTCGGGAGTACGGTTACGCCCGGGGAAGGATTAACACCCCTCGGACGCCCATTCCATGAACGGTACCATTTTTAGATTATCCTATTGGGCTTTAATTTTTAATTTCACTAGATTTCCTTAATTATTATTTTTTTTTATTTTATCTCCCATTTAACCTAAAATGGAGTGTAAATGGGTGGCGAGATGAAATGCATGGCGTGAGATAAAAATGCCGGACAAATGACCTTTTATCGAGGATATTTTTTCGAATCCGCCCATCATACCGGTGGGACTCGGGATATTCTCTCACCTAGGGAATTATCCGAGAAACTCGCCTTCGCAAATTCGACGAATAATTCTCATCTTCGGGGTCATCGTACGTTTTCTTTTTAAAAATAATATTCTTGTGCATAATGAACCTAATTCGGGCAAAAAGCCTTTTATTGAAGATGGTTCTCAAGCTCTCCCATCATACTGGTGGAACCCGAGGACATCTTTCCACCTAAGGAAATTTTCAAGAAATACCCGCCTTCGCAGGATCCCCGAAAGATCCCATCATCGGGGCTTGAACTCGAAAACAGAAATATCTATATGCAATGATATGTATGATGCAATACATATGCTATGCTAATGCAATTGTCTATATTTTTTGTTATTATTAATTATTTTTATTTTTATTATATATTTTATTATCATATTTTCTATTCTTATTTATTATTGTTATTTTATTTTTTATACTTTACATTTTTTGTTCTTAAGTTCTTTGTTTTTCACATATAGTTAGACAAATTGTTTATAATTTTACGTTATTTTAGAAATTATATGTATTTTTATTGTACTATTTTTATATATTCTTATATTTTATTATTATTATATTTTTCATAAGCGATTTTTATTCAAACCTAATGCCTAAGATCTTATTTATTATTATTTTTTTATCTTTATCTTCACATTTCATTATGCCACTTAATACTCAATGCTTACTTTTAAATTAGTCATTTTTTATTATTATTTATTTATTTATTTACTTATTTAATGTCATATATATTGTATTTTCACAAATTAATTATTTATTATATTTTTGAATTGTTATCACTTTATCATTATTTTATTACTTATTATTTATTTTTTATCAAGTAGTTTCATCAAGTAATTTTCTTTATATAATCAAGCTCTTTATTTATTAAGGATTTCGGAATCTTGAAAACGAGACCCTCCCATCATACTGGTGGGGCCTTGATTCGGATTCCGAGCCTAGGGAACATAAGCTCAGGATTGCGACTTCTCGCATCCCGATCGATTATCCCATCATCGGCATCAAATTGAGCAGTTATCTTATCTATATTAAATAGTTCTTTAT